>NC_079191.1:433886122-434138622 GCF_029499605.1 Hyla sarda | reverse complement strand
TCCCAGCAGACCCCTGTATAGTGGTGATCCCAGCAGACCCCAGTATAGTGGTGATCCCAGCAGACCCCAGTATAGTGGTGATCCCAGCAGACCCCCCGTATAGTGGTGATCCCAGCAGACCCCCCGTATAGTGGTGATCCCAGCAGACCCCTGTATAGTGGTGATCCCAGGAGACCCCTGTATAGTGGTGATCCCAGGAGACCCCTGTATAGTGGTGATCCCAGCAGACCCCTGTATAGTGGTGATCCCAGCAGACCCCTGTATAGCGGTGATCCCAGCAGACCCCCTGTATAGTGGTGATCCCAGCAGCCCCCCTGTATAGTGGTGATCCCAGCAGACCCCCTGTATAGTGGTGATCTCAGCAGACCTCCTGTATAGTGGTGATCCCAGCAGACCCCCTGTATAGCGGTGATCCCAGGAGACCCCCTGTATAGTGGTGATCCCAGCAGACCCCAGTATAGTGGTGATCCCAGCAGACCCCCTGTATAGTGGTGATCCCAGCAGACCCCTGTATAGTGGTGATCCCAGCAGACCCCTGTATAGTGGTTATCCCAGCAGACCCCTGTATAGTGGTGATCCCAGCAGACCCCTGTATAGTGGGGATCCCAGCAGACCCCTGTATAGTGGTGATCCCAGCAGACCCCCTGTATAGTGGTGATCCCAGCAGACCCCTGTATAGCGGTGATCCCAGCAGACCCCCTGTATAGTGGTGATCCCAGCAGACCCCCTGTATAGTGGTGATCCCAGCAGACCCCCTGTATAGTGGTGATCCCAGCAGACCCCCTGTATAGTGGTGATCCCAGCAGACCCCTGTATAGTGGTGATCCCAGCAGACCCCTGTATAGTGGTGATCCCAGGAGACCCCTGTATAGTGGGGATCCCAGCAGACCCCCGTATAGTGGGGATCCCAGCAGACCCCTGTATAGTGGGGATCCCAGGAGACCCCTGTATAGTGGTGATCCCAGCAGACCCCTGTATAGTGGGGATCCCAGCAGACCCCCGTATAGTGGGGATCCCAGCAGACCCCCGTATAGTGGTGATCCCAGCAGACCCCAGTATAGTGGTGATCCCAGGAGACCCCCTGTATAGTGGTGATCCCAGCAGACCCCAGTATAGTGGTGATCCCAGAAGACCCCCTGTATAGTGGTGATCCCAGAAGACCCCCTGTATAGTGGTTATCCCAGCAGACCCCTGTATAGTGGTGATCCCAGCAGACCCCTGTATAGTGGTGATCCCAGCAGACCCCCTGTATAGTGGTGATCTCAGCAGACCCCCTGTATAGTGGTGATCTCAGCAGACCCCTGTATAGTGGTGATCCCAGCAGACCCCTGTATAGTGGTGATCCCAGCAGACCCCTGTATAGTGGTGATCCCAGCAGACCCCTGTATAGTGGTGATCCCAGCAGACCCCCTGTATAGTGGTGATCCCAGCAGACCCCTGTATAGTGGTGATCCCAGCAGACCCCTGTATAGTGGTGATCCCAGCAGACCCCCTGTATAGTGGTGATCCCAGCAGACCCCAGTATAGTGGTGATCCCAGCAGACCCCAGTATAGTGGTGATCCCAGCAGACCCCAGTATAGTGGTGATCCCAGCAGACCCCTGTATAGTGGTGATCCCAGCAGACCCCCGTATAGTGGGGATCCCAGCAGACCCCCGTATAGTGGGGATCCCAGCAGACCCCTGTATAGTGGGGATCCCAGCAGACCCCTGTATAGTGGGGATCCCAGCAGACCCCAGTATAGTGGTGATCCCAGGAGACCCCCTGTATAGTGGTGATCCCAGCAGACCCCTGTATAGTGGTGATCCCAGCAGACCCCCTGTATAGTGGTGATCCCAGCAGACCCCCTGTATAGCGGTGATCCCAGGAGACCCCCTGTATAGCGGTGATCCCAGCAGACCCCTGTATAGTGGTGATCCCAGCAGACCCCTGTATAGTGGTGATCCCAGCAGACCCCTGTATAGTGGTGATCCCAGCAGACCCCCTGTATAGTGGTGATCCCAGCAGACCCCCTGTATAGTGATGATCCCAGCAGACCCCTGTATAGTGGTGATCCCAGCAGACCCCCTGTATAGTGGTGATCCCAGCAGACCCCCTGTATAGTGGTGATCCCAGCAGACCCCTGTATAGTGGTGATCCCAGCAGACCCCTGTATAGTGGTGATCCCAGCAGACCCCCTGTATAGTGGTGATCCCAGCAGACCCCCGTATAGTGGTGATCCCAGCAGACCCCTGTATAGTGGGGATCCCAGCAGACCCCCGTATAGTGGGGATCCCAGCAGACCCCCGTATAGTGGGGATCCCAGCAGACCCCAGTATAGTGGTGATCCCAGGAGACCCCCTGTATAGTGGTGATCCCAGCAGACCCCAGTATAGTGGTGATCCCAGAAGACCCCCTGTATAGTGGTGATCCCAGAAGACCCCCTGTATAGTGGTTATCCCAGCAGACCCCTGTATAGTGGTGATCCCAGCAGACCCCTGTATAGTGGTGATCCCAGCAGACCCCCTGTATAGTTGTGATCCCAGCAGACCCCCTGTATAGTGGTGATCCCAGCAGACCCCCTGTATAGTGGTGATCCCAGCAGACCCCTGTATAGTGGTGATCCCAGCAGACCCCTGTATAGTGGTGATCCCAGCAGACCCCTGTATAGTGGTGATCCCAGCAGACCCCTGTATAGTGGTGATCCCAGCAGACCCCCTGTATAGTGGTGATCCCAGCAGACCCCTGTATAGTGGTGATCCCAGCAGACCCCTGTATAGTGGTGATCCCAGGAGACCCCTGTATAGTGGTGATCCCAGCAGACCCCCTGTATAGTGGGGATCCCAGCAGACCCCTGTATAGTGGTGATCCCAGCAGACCCCCGTATAGTGGTGATCCCAGCAGACCCCTGTATAGTGGTGATCCCAGCAGACCCCCTGTATAGTGGTGATCCCAGCAGACCCCTGTATAGTGGTGATCCCAGCAGACCCCCTGTATAGTGGTGATCCCAGCAGACCCCCTGTATAGTGGTGATCCCAGCAGACCCCCTGTATAGTGGTGATCCCAGCAGACCCCTGTATAGTGGTGATCCCAGCAGACCCCTGTATAGTGGTGATCCCAGCAGACCCCTGTATAGTGGTGATCCCAGCAGACCCCTGTATAGTGGTGATCCCAGGAGACCCCTGTATAGTGGTGATCCCAGCAGACCCCTGTATAGTGGTGATCCCAGCAGACTCCCTGTATAGTGGTGATCCCAGCAGACCCCTGTATAGTGGTGATCCCAGCAGACCCCTGTATAGTGGTGATCCCAGCAGACCCCTGTATAGTGGTGATCTCAGCAGACCCCCTGTATAGTGGTGATCCCAGCAGACCCCCTGTATAGTGGTGATCCCAGCAGACCCCTGTATAGTGGTGATCCCAGCAGACCCCTGTATAGTGGTGATCCCAGCAGACCCCTGTATAGTGGTGATCCCAGCAGACCCCTGTATAGTGGTGATCCCAGGAGACCCCTGTATAGTGGTGATCCCAGGAGACCCCTGTATAGTGGTGATCCCAGCAGACCCCCTGTATAGTGGTGATCCCAGCAGACCCCTGTATAGTGGTGATCCCAGCAGACCCCTGTATAGTGGTGATCCCAGCAGACCCCTGTATAGTGGTGATCCCAGCAGACCCCTGTATAGTGGTGATCCCAGCAGACCCCTGTATAGTGGTGATCCCAGCAGACCCCTGTATAGTGGTGATCCCAGCAGACCCCCGTATAGTGGTGATCCCAGCAGACCCCCGTATAGTGGTGATCCCAGCAGACCCCTGTATAGTGGTGATCCCAGCAGACCCCTGTATAGTGGTGATCCCAGCAGACCCCTGTATAGTGGTGATCCCAGCAGACCCCTGTATAGTGGTGATCCCAGCAGACCCCTGTATAGTGGTGATCCCAGCAGACCCCCTGTATAGTGGTGATCCCAGCAGACCCCCTGTATAGTGGTGATCCCAGCAGACCCCTGTATAATGGTGATCCCAGCAGACCCCTGTATTGCATCTGGACCCCACTAGTCAGACTCTTTCTATAGTTCTATAACCTCACATCCCAAGATTAAGAAATTTATATTTAAAGGGACGGCGCCTCATTTTTTCTTGAGGATTTGTTTCCCATCATTATTTCACTCATATCTTGTTTTATACCTGTTACTGCCGACGAATGAGACGATGGAGGAAAATCTCATCTCACACGATACTCACCGGGGACGTCTGGGGGGGTAATAAGGAAAAAGATTTCATGACTCTGGACCCTCGGCCTAGGATGATATAGCAGAAAACAGAATATCTATCTATCTATCTATCTATCTCATATCTATCTATCTCATATCTATCTATCTCATATCTATCTATCTCATAGCTATCTATCTCATATCTATCTATCTCATATCTATCTATCTCATATCTATCTATCTCATATCTATCTATCTCATATCTATCTATCTATCTATCTATCTCATATCTATCTCAAATCTATCTATCTCATATCTACCTATCTCATATCTATCTATCTCATATTTATCTATCTCATATCTATCTCATATCTATCTATCTATCTATCTCATATCTATCTATCTATCTATCTCATATCTATCTATCTCATATCTATCTATCTCATATCTATCTATCTCATATCTATCTATCTCATATCTATCTCTCATATCTATCTATCTCATATCTATCTATCTATCTATCTATCTATCTATCTATCTCATATCTATCTATCTCATATCTATCTATCTTATATCTATCTATCTATCTATCTATCTATCTCCTATCTATCTATCTCATATCTATCTCATATCTATCTATCTCATATCTATCTATCTCATATCTATCTATCTCATATCTATCTATCTATCTATCTATCTATCTATCTCATATCTATCTATCTCATATCTATCTCATATCTATCTCATATCTATCTATCTATCTATCTCATAGCTATCTATATCATAGCTATCTATCTCATATCTATCTATCTATCTCATATCTATCTATCTATCTATCTATCTATCTCATATCTATCTATCTATCTATCTCATATCTATCTATCCATCTATCTCATATCTATCTATCTATCTATCTCATATCTATCTATCTATCTCATATCTATCTATCTATCTCATATCTATCTATCTATCTATCTCATATCTATCTATCTATCTATCTCATATCTATCTATCCATCTATCTCATATCTATCTATCCATCTATCTCATATCTATCTATCTATCTATCTCATATCTATCTATCTATCTATCTCATATCTATCTATCTATCTATCTCATATCTATATATCTATCTATCTCATATCTATCTCATATCTATCTATCTCATATCTATCTATCTCATATCTATCTATCTCATATCTATCTATCTATCTATCTCATATCTATCTATCTCATATCTATCTATCTCATATCTATCTATCTCATATCTATCTATCTATCTATCTCATATCTATCTATCTATCTATCTATCTCATATCTATCTATCTATCTATCTATCTCATATCTATCTATCTATCTCATATCTATCTATCTCATATCTATCTATCTCATATCTATCTATCTATCTCATATCTATCTATCTATCTATCTCATATCTATCTATCTATCTATCTCATATCTATCTATCTATCTCATATCTATCTATCTATCTCATATCTATCTATCTATCTATCTCATATCTATCTATCTATCTATCTCATATCTATATATCTATCTATCTCATATCTATCTCATATCTATCTATCTCATATCTATCTATCTATCTCATATCTATCTATCTCATATCTATCTATCTCATATCTATCTATCTATCTATCTCATATCTATCTATCTCATATCTATCTATCTCATATCTATCTATCTCATATCTATCTATCTATCTATCTCATATCTATCTATCTATCTATCTATCTCATATCTATCTATCTATCTCATATCTATCTATCTCATATCTATCTATCTCATATCTATCTATCTATCTCATATCTATCTATCTATCTATCTATCTCATATCTATCTATCTATCTATCTCATATCTATCTATCTATCTCATATCTATCTATCTATCTATCTCATATCTATCTATCTATCTATCTCATATCTATCTATCTATTTATCTCATATCTATCTAGCTATCTATCTCATATCTATCTATCTATCTCATATCTATCTATCTATCTATCTATCTCATATCTATCTATCTATCTCATATCTATCTATCTATCTCATATCTATCTATCTATCTATCTCATATCTATCTATCTATCTCATATCTATCTATCTATTTATCTCATATCTATCTATCTATCTATCTCATATCTATCTATCTATCTCATATCTATCTATCTATCTCATATCTATCTATCTATCTATCTATCTCATATCTATCTATCTAGCTCATATCTATCTATCTCATATCTATCTATCTATCTATCTCATATCTATCTATCTATCTATCTCATATCTATCTATCTATCTCATATCTATCTATCTATCTATCTCATATCTATCTATCTATCTATCTCTCTCATATCTCTCATATCTATCTATCTCTTATCTATCTATCTCATATCTATCTATCTATCTATCTATCTATCACTATGTTGCTTGTAGTAGTGGATCAGACACTATATCTTACTTTTGGACAAAGAACATTTTCCATTGATTCATAGCATTTGGCGCCGTCCTCCATTATTCATTATATTACAGTTATCAACATTGTGCCAGGAGCAAACTTCATCCCTGCGTGCGTCATAAGATGGATCCCACTGCTTCATATGAATTGGGGAATTAGTTACCATAACTGACCTTGTGTTACAGAACCGATCCTGCCAAAAATGATTGTGCTGAATGAAAGGGCACAGTAATCCGGAAAACATCATATCTTTAGGGCGCATTATTTCCTCCATTTCTGCATGGCCTGAGTTTAACACTGACATTACTTATCCTGTACTGATCCTGAGTTATATCCTGTATTATACTCCAGAGCTGCACTCACTATTCTGCTGGTGAGGTCACTGTGTACATACATTACATTACTTATCCTGTACTGATCCTGAGTTATATCCTGTATTATACCCCAGAGCTGTACTCACTATTCTGCTGGTGAGGTCACTGTGTACATACATTACATTACTTATCCTGTACTGATCCTGAGTTATATCCTGTATTATACTCCAGAGCTGTACTCACTATTCTGCTGGTGAGGTCACTGTGTATATACATTACATTACTTATCCTGTACTGATCCTGAGTTATATCCTGTATTATACCCCAGAGCTGTACTCACTATTCTGCTGGTGAGGTCACTGTGTATATACATTACATTACTTATCCTGTACTGATCCTGAGTTATATCCTGTATTATACCCCAGAGCTGTACTCACTATTCTGCTGGTGAGGTCACTGTGTACATACATTACATTACTTATCCTGTACTGATCCTGACTTATATCCTGTATTATACCCCAGAGCTGTACTCACTGTTCTGCTGGTGAGGTCACTGTGTATATACATTACATTACTTATCCTGTACTGATCCTGAGTTATATCCTGGATTATACCCCAGAGCTGTACTCACTATTCTGCTGGTGAGGTCACTGTGTACATACATTACATTACTTATCCTGAGTTATATCCTGTATTATACCCCAGAGCTGTACTCACTATTCTGCTGGTGAGGTCACTGTGTATATACATTACATTACTTATCCTGTACTGATCCTGAGTTATATCCTGTATTATACCCCAGAGCTGTACTCACTGTTCTGCTGGTGAGGTCACTGTGTACATACATTACATTACTTATCCTGTACTGATCCTGACTTATATCCTGTATTATACCCCAGAGCTGTACTCACTGTTCTGCTGGTGAGGTCACTGTGTATATACATTACATTACTTATCCTGTACTGATCCTGAGTTATATCCTGGATTATACCCCAGAGCTGTACTCACTATTCTGCTGGTGAGGTCACTGTGTACATACATTACATTACTTATCCTGTACTGATCCTGAGTTATATCCTGTATTATACTCCAGAGCTGTACTCACTGTTCTGCTGGTGAGGTCACTGTGTACATACATTACATTACTTATCCTGTACTGATCCTGAGTTATATCCTGTATTATACCCCAGAGCTGTACTCACTGTTCTACTGGAGGGGTCACTGTGTATATACATTACATTACTTATCCTGTACTGATCCTGAGTTATATCCTGTATTATACTCCAGAGCTGTACTCACTATTCTGCTGGTGAGGTCACTGTGTACATACATTACATTACTTATCCTGTACTGATCCTGAGTTATATCCTGTATTATACCCCAGAGCTGTACTCACTATTCTGCTGGTGGGGTCACTGTGTATATACATTACATTACTTATCCTGTACTGATCCTGAGTTATATCCTGTATTATACTCCAGAGCTGTACTCACTATTTTGCTGGTGGGGTCACTGTGTATATACATTACATTACTTATCCTGTACTGATCCTGAGTTATATCCTGTATTATACTCCAGAGCTGTACTCACTATTCTGCTGGTGAGGTCACTGTGTACATACATTACATTACTTATCCTGTACTGATCCTGAGTTATATCCTGTATTATACCCCAGAGCTGTACTCACTATTCTGCTGGTGAGGTCACTGTGTAGATACATTACATTACTTATCCTGTACTGATCCTGAGTTATATCCTGTATTATACTCCAGAGCTGCACTCACTATTCTGCTGGTGAGGTCACTGTGTACATACATTACATTACTGATCCTGTACTGATCCTGAGTTATATCCTGTATTATACTCCAGAGCTGTACTCACTATTCTGCTGGTGAGGTCACTGTGTACATTCATTACATTACTTATCCTGTACTGATCCTGAGTTATATCCTGTATTATACTCCAGAGCTGCACTCACTATTCTGCTGGTGAGGTCACTGTGTACATACATTACATTACTGATCCTGTACTGATCCTGAGTTATATCCTGTATTATACTCCAGAGCTGTACTCACTATTCTGCTGGTGAGGTCACTGTGTACATACATTACTTTACTTATCCTGTACTGATCCTGAGTTATATCCTGTATTATACTCCAGAGCTGTACTCACTATTCTGCTGGTGAGGTCACTGTGTATATACATTACATTACTTATCCTGTACTGATCCTGAGTTATATCCTGTATTATACTCCAGAGCTGCACTCACTATTCTGCTGGTGAGGTCACTGTGTACATACATTACATTACTTATCCTGTACTGATCCTGAGTTATATCCTGTATTATACTCCAGAGCTGTACTCACTATTCTGCTGGTGGGGTCACTGTGTACATACATTACATTACTTATCCTGTACTGATCCTGAGTTATATCCTGTATTACACTCCAGAGCTGCACTCACTATTCTGCTGGTGAGGTCACTGTGTACATACATTACATTACTTATCCTGTCCTGATCCTGAGTTACATTATATTTTTATATTGTTGCAAAAACGAATACGTTTTCCCTTTTTTCCTAGAGAATACCAAAGCCCGCAGTCACGTGTTTGCAGAGAAGAACGCCCTTGAGAAGTATGACTACGTCCTGCACCCGCGCACCACGGGCTTCACCTTCATTGTCCATCGTCTGAGAGAAGGTAATTGTCTTTTATACTGATGTGGGGGATTTAGAATAAGATAAGTTGCAAAAGTGTCACAATGTAATTCACAAGCTAAACAATAGGTCTGGGGGGTCCTTTTATTAACATGCCACTTTTCGTGTTTTTCACCTTTGCGTCACACTAGTGTGCACCAGGCGCAACCGATCTTCATTTACAAAAATGCCGCCTAATGTTTACGCACGACTTGGAGCTAATGTTTAGCGCGCTTGTCAGTTTTGCGGAACGGACACCCCAGCAGGGACCAGGTCCAGGCAGCCGCAAGGCTGCCTGGACCTGGTCCCTGCTGGGGTGGCCGTTGCGCAAAACTGTGACTTTTCGAAAGGTCACACATCCCAAATCCTAAGATGAATTGAGATTGATTTGGGAGATACGGGGTTAAAGGGGTATTCCAGGAAAAAAATTATATATTTTATTTTATATCAACTGACTCCAGGAAGTTAAACAGATTTGTAAATGACTTCAATTAAAAAATCTTAATCCTTCCAATAAGTATCAGCTGCTGAAGTTGAGTTGTTGTTTTCTGTCTGACAACAGTGCTCTCTGCTGACATCTCTGCTTGTTTCTGGAACTGCACAGAGTAGAAGAGGTTTGCTATGGGGATTTGCTTCTACTCTGGACAGTTCCCGAGACAGGTGTCATTAGAGAGCACTTAGACAGAAAAGAACAACTCAACTTCAGCAGCTCATAAGTACTGAAAGGATTAAGATTTTTTTTTTTAATAGAAGTAATTTGCAAATCTGTTTAACTTTCGGGAGCCAGTTGATATATAGAAAAAAGAATAACCCCTTTAAGCGGCAGAGCCATAATTTTACAGCTTGGTCCTGTTTTTGGTCCTGAGGTCAAAGGTCACATGAATCCTGAAGATGTCTCCTGCCCCTCTCTTCCAAGAACCGAGCGGAAAATAACAAATATAAAGAAAGAAATGCTGCGGCTGTTCTTCTTGCAGTCGACATGGTTCAGCAGAAAATCTTTGTTTATTTTTTTCGATGATGACTTTTATCCCCGGTGGCTCTCGTGTGAATTAATTTTGGTTCTTGGCAGTCGCCGATCCTCGGGGGAGAAGAAACTTAGCGACGAACATTATTTTACTCTAAAAATAGGACGAACAAATATAGTCCCAGGCATCGAATCTGCTTTCTAAGTCTGCGAAAATAAGAGCGGACGGACGGAGCGGTGACTAATGTATACGAGCTGCGGAATAGAGCGGGATTCAGGGAGACTGCGGAGAGCGAGAGGAAATGGTGGTCAGGGAGATGTAGTGGGGGGTATAGATAGAACACGGGGGGGGGGGGGTGTAGTGGGGGGTATAGATTGAACATAGGGGATATAGTGGGGGGTATAGATGAAACATAGGGGATGTAGTGGGGGGTATAGATGAAACATAGGGGATGTAGTGGGGGGTATAGATTGAATATAGGGGATATAGTTGGGGGGGTATAGATAGAACATAGGGAGTGTAGTGGGGGGTATAGATAAAACATGGGGGCTGTAGTGGGGGGTATAGATAAAACATGGGGGCTGTAGTGGGGGGGTATAGATGGAACATGTGGGGGGGTATAGATAGAACATAGGGAATGTAGTGGGGGGTATAGATAAAACATGGGGGCTGTAGTGGGGGGTATAGATAAAACATGGGGGATGTAGTGGGGGGTATAGATACAACATGGTGGGGTGTAGTGGGGGGTATATATTGAACATGTGGGGTGTAGTGGGGGGTATAGATAAAACATGGTGGGGTGTAGTGGGGGGTATAGATAAAACATGGGGAGTGTAGTGGGGGGTATAGATTGAACATGGTGGGGTGTAGTGGGGGGTATAGACAGAACATGGTGGGGTGTAGTGGGGGGTATAGACAGAACATGGTGGGGTGTAGTGGGGGGGGTATAGATGGCAAATGTTTGTCATCAGGGTTAACAGGGCCGTCCTTATACAGTAAAACAAGTATTTTTTTATTTATTTTCTTACTTTTCAGATAAATTTATATTTAGCACAAAAACATCTTTTCAAAGTGATTTAAAATTCGTTCTTGTTGTTTGTCAGGAGCAGGTAGTCTGGAGATGGCAGCGCGCGCCCTGGTATGGTGCCATCACCGGTGCCCGTCCTCATGGCAGCAGGTTGTGTAATTAATCAAAGCTGATTACAGCTCTTATCTCTCCGCTCCTCCAGCCGCATCCACCGGCCCCGCACCGCGCCGCTCACCTACGCCAGCCCGCCGGCTGCTTTTCTGGGTCAAGTATTGGTTCTCTGTATACGGGGGAGGGGGCGCCGTATCCTTGTCTTATTGTCAGATATGTTTCCTCTAGTGCAGGATTATTCCTCCCATCATGCCCTGATGGCCCCAGCTGAACGCTGCTTTAGTCAATCAGTAAAATCTCCTTACAGTAATGGGGGTGAAATGCCCCGAAAATAACGATTCCCTTTCTATATATGACATTGTGAAAAATATGCAACTTTCTGTTCTACTTTGTTTTTGTTTTTTGTTTTTTTTTAACCCCTTAACGACAATTTACATATATGTACGTCATGTTGCGGTAGTACTTAGTGCACCATGACGTACATTTACGCCATGCTATGACCACGAGCATCGGACCAGTGCTCGCATCGTGCACAGCAGGTCCCGGCTACTATCAGCGATCACGCTGATGTCCGCCATTAACCCCTCAGACGCCGTGATTAATACAGATCCGATCATCCAGCATGGTGGTCGGAGGTCCCCTCACCTACTTCTGTCCTTCTCCATGGGACTTCTGCTCTGGTCTGAGATCGAGCCGACCAGAGCAGGAGATCGCCAATAATACTGATCAATGCTATGTTCAATGTATAGCACTGATCAGTATCTGCAATCAAATGATTGTTATAAATCGTCTCCTATGGGGACATAAAGTGTAAAAAAAAAAGAAAAATAAATAAAATAAAGTTAAAAAATTAAAAATCCCCTGCCCCAATAAAAATGTAAATCGTCCCTTTTTACCCATTTTACCCCCAAAAAGTGTTTAAACATAAAAAAAAAATTATGAACATATTTGTTTATTAATAAAAATATTTGGTATTGCCGCGTGCGTAAATGTCCGAACTTTCAAAATATAATGTTCATTATAAATAAGTAAAAAAGTCCTAAATTGCTGCTTTTATGTCACTTTTTATTCCCAAAACAATAATAAAAATTGATTAAAAAGTAAAATTTAAGCAAAAGTGGTATTAATAAAAGCTAAAGATCACAACGCAAAAAATGAGCCCTCATACCGCCCCGTATACGGAAAAATTTGAACGTTTTAGGTGGTCAAAATAGGGCAATTTTAAGCATACTAATTTTGTTAAAATAGTTTGAGATGTTTTTTAAAGCGGTACAATTATAGAAAAGAATAGAACATGGGGATCCTTTTAATCGTATTGACCCACAGAATAAAGAAAACGTCATTTTTACTGGAAAGTGTACAGCGTGAAAACAAAAGCTTCCAAAATTTCATAAATTGCGGTTTTCTTTTCAATTTCCCCACATAAATAATATTTTTTTGGGTAAAATAAGTGATTTAATTACAAAGTAAAATTGTTGCATAAAACAAGCCCTCATATGGGTCTGTAAATGGAAGTATAAAAGAGTTATGATTTTTAGAAGGTAAGGAGGAATAAATGCAAAAATAAAATTGTCCTGCTCCTTAAAGGGGTACTCCGCCCCTAGACATCTTAACCCCTATCCAAAGGATAGGGGATAAGATGTCAGATCACCAGGGTTCCGCTGCTGGGGACCCCGGGGATGACTGCTGCAGCACCCCGCTATCATTACTGCACAGAGCGAGTTTGCTCGGCACGTAATGACGGGCAATACAGGGGCCGGAGCATCTTTACGTCACGGCTCCGCCTCTCGTGACATCACGGGGCAGAGCCATGACGGAGGGGAGCCATGACGTCACGCTGCTCCGGCCCCTGTATCGCCCGTCATTACGCACAGAGTGATCTCGCTCTGTGCAGTAATGATGGCGGGGTGCCGCAGTGGCGATCCCCGGGGTCCCCAGCAGCGGCACCGCGGCGATCTGACATCTTATCCCCTATCCTTTGGATAGGGGATAAGATGCCAGGGGCGGAGTACCCCTTTAAGGGTTAAAAGGGTACTCCGGTGGAAAACATTTTTTATTTTATTTTTTTAATTTTTTTTATGAACTGGTACCAGAAAGTTAAACAGAATTGTAAATTACTTCTATTAAAAAAATATTTTTTAGCAGCTATATGCTACAGAGGAAATTCTTTTCTTTTTGAATTTCTTTTTTGTCTTTTTCCACAGTGCTCTCTGCTGACACCTGATGACCTGTGTCAGGAACTGTCCAGAGCAGAAGAAAATCCCCATTGCAAACCTATGCTGCTCTGGACAGTTCCTGACACGGACAGAGGTGTCAGCAGAGAGCACTGTGGACATGACAAAAAAGAAATTCAAAAAGAAAATAATTTCCTTTGTCGCATACAGCTGCTAATATGTACTGGAAGGCTAAAGATTTTTTTAATAGAAATAATTTACAAATCTGTTTTTGGCACCAGTTCATTTAAAAAAAAAAAAAAAAAGTTTTGCAGCACTGGAGTACCCCTTTAAGATGTTTCCTGTCAGTGAATGGAAATATTCTTCCAGAGGTTAAAAATAAATAAATAAAAATCCACATATCAGTTGTTACAAAGATGTCCAACCAGTGCTCCAGGCTGATACATTGTAACAAACCCTCAAGGCAGGAGAGCATTTGTGCTTATGCTCTAAACCAGTGTTTCTCAACCAGGGTGCCTCCAGCTGTTGCAAAACTACAACTCCCAGCATGCCTGGACAGCCAGACTAAAGCAATGCAACAAATCCTCAGCTATGAGCTGTGGGGGTCCCGCACTATTCACTCCACCTGTCCTACAGTATGCCGCTATCTCTAGTATACCAGTATACCCACCGGCCCGGACCCATTATTTCCTGTTTTGACGCTGTTAGAATAGAAATCGCTGCTTTGTTTAATAGTTTTATTCCACAGTGACCTCTAGTGTTCACAGGTGGTACTGACATGTTCCCTTTGACTCACTGGATTGCAGTCACTGGAGCAGTGTTTCCCAATCAGGGTGCCTCCAGGTGTTGCAAAACTACAACTCCCAGCATGCCCGGACAGCCAAAGGCTGTGCGGGCATGCTGAGAGTTGTTTTTTTTTTGCAACAGCTGGAGGCACCCTGATTGGCAAACACTGCTCTAAACTAATACATTGTTAGTGCAAGAGATGAGATGCATTGCCAGGCAAGCGATCAGAAAAATAAAAACATTATGGTGCACACTAATTGGTGCATACAGGTGGGTGTGGTTTATTGAATGTGGGTGTGGTCTTAAAGGGGTACTCCGCCCCTAGACCTCTTATCCCCTATCCTTCGGATAGGGGATAAGAGGTCTAGGGGCGGAGTACAGACCACACCCACATTCAATAAACCACACCCACCTGTATGCACCTGTCTAAGGGAGGAGTACCCCTTTAAAGGGTCACTCTCATTAAAACTAACTTTTGCTATTGCACTCCTTATGGTACATAAAAAATATCTCTAATATACTTGGTTTAAAAAAAATGAAGTTTTAATGAGAGTGACCATTTAAGACCGCACCCACATTCAATAAACCACACCCACCTGTTTGCATCTGTCTAGGGGTGGAGTACCTCTGTAAGACCGCACCCACATTCAATAAACCACACCCACCTGTATGCACCTGTCTAGGGGTGGAGTACCTCTGTAAGACCACACCCACATTCAATAAACCACACCCACCTGTATGCACCTGTCTAGGGGTGGAGTGCCTCTGTAAGACCACACCCACATTCAATAAACCACACCCACCTGTATGCACCTGTCTAGGGGTGGAGTACCTCTGTAAGACCGCACCCACATTCAATAAACCACACCCACCTGTGTGCATCTGTCTAGGGGTGGAGTACCTCTGTAAGACCACACCCACATTCAATAAACCACACCCACCTGTATGCACCTCTCTAGGGGGGGGGAGTACCTCTGTAAGACCACACCCACATTCAATAAACCACACCCACCTGTATGCACCTGTCTAGGGGTGGAGTGCCTCTGTAAGACCACACCCACATTCAATAAACCACACCCACCTGTATGCACCTGTCTAGGGGTGGAGTACCTCTGTAAGACCACACCCACATTCAATAAACCACACCCACCTGTATGGTGCATAGGGGTGGAGTACCCCTTTAAGACCACACCCACATTCAATAAACCACAAACACCTGTATGGTGCATAGGGGTGGAGTACCCCTTTAAGACCACACCCACATTCAATAAACCACACCCACCTGTATGGTGCATAGGGGTGGAGTACCCCTTTAAGACCACACCCACATTCAATAAACCACAAACACCTGTATGGTGCATAGGGGTGGAGTACCCCTTTAAGACCACACCCACATTCAATAAACCACACCCACCTGTATGGTGCATAGGGGTGGAGTACCCCTTTAAGACCACACCCACATTCAATAAACCACAAACACCTGTATGGTGCATAGGGGTGGAGTACCCCTTTAAGACCACACCCACATTCAATAAACCACACCCACCTGTTTGTACCAGTTAGTGTGCGCCATAATGTTTTTTTTTTCTGGGCACAATTTATGCCCTGAACCGTGTAAACTCACCTTTCCCACCAATATATTTATATATTACTAGCGGAGTACCCGGTGTTGCCTGAACCACAATGATATATTTGGCTGCTTTACCAGACAGATAATCTCTTCAGGAGACTGGGAAAGCTGGGTGGGTACAGTGAGCCCTGCACTGTGTACTGCCTGCCACCCAGATTTCCCAATCTCCTGAAGAGAATGGGGGAGATTTATGAAAACCTGTCTTGAGGTAAAGTTGCTGAGTTGCCCATAGCAACCAATCAGATCGCTTCTTTCATTTTTCACAAGGCTTCTGCAAAATGAAACCAGTGATCTGATTGGTTGCTATGGGCAACCCAGCAACTTTACCTCAGGACAGGTTCTGATAAATCTCCCCCAGAGGTAAAGTTGCTGAGTTGCCCATAGCAACCAATCAGATCGCTTCTTTCATTTTGCAGAGGCCTTGTTAAAAATGAAAGCAGCGATCTGATTGGTTGCTATGGGCAACTCAGCAACTTTACCTCAGGACAGGTTTTGATAAATCTCCCCCTATATCTCTCTGGTAAAGCGGCCATATTGAAGCTCTTCAGGAGACTGTGATAGCTGGCTTCCGCACACACCGCATGTCACCCAACTTTTCCAGAAGTCCCATCAGGGATAAGCTGCTCGTCTGCCACGCTCTCTCCCTTCCTCCGCACTGATGTGTGTCCCCCTTTCTTTTTTCAGCCCACAATAAATCTTCTCTCCAGCGCCTACACCGTCCCATCTCCCTGCCCCTGACCTGACTATTCTCTGCACCTGCCTGCCGGACAGTTAAAGGGGTTCTCCGGTGGAAAACAACTGGTGCCAGAAAGTTAAACAAATTTGTAAATTATTTCTATAAAAAAAATCTTTACCCTTCCAGTACTTTCTAGCAGCTGTATGCTACAAAGGAAAATCTATATTTTTTGAATTTCTTTTTTCTTATCCACAGTGCTCTCTGCTGACACCTGATGCCCGTATCAGGAACTGTCCAGAGCAGGAGAAAATCCCCATAGCAAACCTATGCTTCTCTGGACAGTTCCTGGCACAGACAGAGGTGTCAGCAGAGAGCACTGTGGACAAGAAAAAAAAAAGAATTTCCTCTGTAGCATACAGCTGCTAAAAAGTACTGGAAGGGTAAAGATTTTTTTTTTTTTTTAATAGAAGTCATTTACAAATCTGTTTTAACTTTCTGGCACCAGTTCATTAAAAAAATAAAGTTACCCACCGGAGTACCCCTTTAAATCATACTTTGTAGGAGTTCTTCAGGCGGCTAGTACACAGCCATCACGCCTCCTCGCATAAACATGAATAGAGGAGGTGTGGCGCTTGTGTTAGGGGGTGAGGCATCCCAGACGAAGGAAATTGCATTTGTTTCTGAAATGCGTCGGAAAGGAATTTTGGGGCCTACCGGCATCTGTAGTGACGTCACCAAATACCATCAGGCAGCATCACGAGCAAGGAGGTATACGATTGAGGCGCCACCGGCCGGGGCAGTCTCCTGTTACCCCCGGGACTTCTCAGAGCACCTCGTCAGCAAGAACTGACTGTACATTCTTTAGAAATATACGTTCAGGAACAGATCGGATTGTACAGGTACCAAAACGACATTATAGTCAGATACGCTGTATAATAAGACTACATTAAAACTCCTATAGCGCCAACTTTATTGTTTATCATTAGAGATGAGCGAATTTACAGTAAATTCGATTCGTCACGAACTTCTCGGCTCGGCAGTTGATGACTTTTCCTGCATAAATTAGTTCAGCTTTCAGGTGCTCCCGTGGGCTGGAAAAGGTGGATAAAGTCCTAGGAGACTCTTTCCTAGGACTGTATCCACCTTTTCCAGCCCACCGGAGCACCGGAAAGCTGAACTAATTTATGCAGGATAAGGCATCAACTGCCGAGCCGAGAAGTTTGTGACGAATTGAATTTACTGTAAGTTCGCTCATCTCTATTTATCATACTGGAGTGCCTTCTTATCTAGATCTATCACAGAGCAATAAAGCCATCATTCTGCTCCTCTACCCACTGATACAATGAGGTTACTTTGCAGCAGCAGTAAAGTGACAACACTTTTTCCCTGGGATTTGAGTACTGCTGATGCTTTATAGGGGTACTCCAGTGGAAAACATAATTATTATTGCTATTATTATTATTATTATTTTTAAATCAACTGGTGCCAGAAAGTTAAACAGATTTGTAAATTACTTCTATTAAAAAATCTTAATCCTTCCAGTACTTATCAGCTACTGTATGCTCCACAGGAAGTTCTTTTCTTTTTTAAATGTCTTTTCTGTCTGACCACAGTGCTCTCTGCTGACACCTCTGTCCATTTTTAGAACTGTCCAGAGCAGGAGAGGTTTTCTATGGGGATTTTCTCCTACTCTGGACAGTTCCTGACATGGACAGAGGTGTCAGCAGAGAGCAATGTGGTCAGACTGGAAAGAAATTCCAAAAGAAAATAACTTCCTATGAATCATAACAGCAGCTGATAAGTATTGGAAGGATTAAGATTTTTTAATAGAAGTCATTTACAAATCTGCTTAACTTTCTCGCACCGGTTGATAAAAAAAAAAAATGTTTTCCAGTGGAGTACCCCTTTAAAGGGGTTATCCAGGAAAAAACTTTTTTTATATATATCAACTGGCTCCAGAAAGTTAAACAGATTTGTAAATTATGAATTCGGGTAGAAACAGACATAGCGCACATCTACAATCTTGTATAATGATCTGATTGCTTCTCAGCACAATATCAAACACTAACAGGTTGTTAGTATACATTTTTGATCAAAAAGTACAAGCCCACTCGCCACGTCAAGGCCACCTATTCAGAGTGGGTCCCTAACATCCCTAGCATAAAATGGCGCAGCACCGGGCGGCGACCACCACCGCCGCGACACAGATGCCCACGGGGGCGAGAGCGACCCACTGGCAGAGCGGCCCCAATGCCTCTCAAACCAGTCTATGGGCCGCACCCTCCCGCAGACACAGCGCCACGGCAGCAACGGACACCGCCCCGCACCACACCAGTGTGAACAAGGTGTAATGGCTCACTTACCATGCTCTCCCAGTCCCAGTTTTTGTTTGAACATGTGCTGCACTCTTCCCCACCCCCTCAGCCCCCTCAGCCCAACCCTATATAGGTGGTAATTAGCCACACTAGGGCCATTTCACTCCTAGCAGCCTCCCAGTCTGACTGGGAGAGCATGGTAAGTGAGCCATTACACCTTGTTCACACTGGTGTGGTGCGGGGCGGTGTCCGTTGCTGCCGTGGCGCTGTGTCTGCGGGCGGGTGCGGCCCATGACTGGTTTGAGTGGCATTGGGGCCGCTCTGCCAGTGGGTCGCTCCCCCCCCCCGTGGGCACTGGTGTTGCGGCGGTGGTGGTCGCCGCCCGGTGCTACGCCATTTTATGCTAGGGATGTTAGGGACCCACTCTGAATAGGTGGCCTTGACGTGGCGAGTGGGCTTGTACTTTTTGATCAAAACTGTATACTAACAACCTGTTAGTCTTTGATATTATGCTGAGAAGCAATCAGATCATTATACAAGATTGTAGATGTGCGCTATGTCTGTATTCTACCCGAATTCAGATTTGTAAATTACTTCTATAAAAAAAATCTTAATCCTTTCAGTACTTATGAGCTGATGAAGTTGAGTTGTTCTTTTCTGTCTAAGTGCTCTCTGATGACACCCGTCTCGGGAAGCGCCCAGTTTAGAAGCAAATCCCCATAGCAAACCTCTTCTACTCTGTGCAGTTCCCGAGACAAGCAGAGATGTCAGCAGAGAGCACTGTTGCCAGACAGAAAAGAACAACTCAACTTCAGCAGCTGATAATTATTGAAAGGATTAAGATTTTTTTAATTGAAGTAATTTACAAATCTGTTTAACTTTCTGGAGCCAGTTGATATTAAAAAAAATAAAAAAAAATAAAGGTTTTTTTCCCCTGGAATACCCCTTTAAGGCAGTGTTTCCCAAACAGTGTGCCGGTAGCTGTTGCAAAGCTGCAACTCCCAGCATGCTAAGCAGCAGGTATCATGGTCAGGGCAGTGGATGGGAGACCAACAGCAATTCTCAGAGCAGTGTTTCTCAACCAGGGTGTCTCCAGCTGTTGCAAAACTACAACTCCCAGCATGCTAAGCAGCAGGTGTCATGGTCTGGGCAGTGAATGGGAGACCAACAGCAATTCTCAGAGCAGTGTTTCTCAACCAGGGTGTCTCCAGCTGTTGCAAAACTACAACTCCCAGTATGCCCAGACAGCCTTCGGCTGTCCGGGCATGCTGGAAGTTGTAGTTTTGCAACAGCTAGAGGCATCCTGGTTAGGAAGCACGGATTTCAGAGCATGTCACCCAGTTTTCGGAAGCATCAGAAAGGTCCTTTTATCCGAAGATTCCGCCTCATATAAACGCCTTGCATCTACCACCCCCCCCCCCCCATCTGTGCGTAATGAAGCCTATAATGGAGCAATGCTTATGTAGCACCAAGTGGAAACTTGTCATTAAATAAGCGCGTCTTCCATTTCATCCGGTGAAACTCATCCCGGGGTCCGGAGGAAACTAATTAGCCGACAATGCGACGCAACATGGAAATAGATTAAAAATACATCGCCGGGCGGCTATGAATTGTTAATGCAAGCAAAAGGAGAGCGCCATTGTGCCGAGCGGCATGGAGGGGGGTCCATTGTGTGAGGAGGGAGGCACATAATGCTTGTCAGTCTGCGCACTGTCTAAGGTTTCTCCACAGAGACGGTCGGGCCCTGAAATGCGGAGGTCACACCATTCCGGGGGCTCCTATTGTCAGACTATTTCTCTGTCTGGCGACGTCAGTGCCGTTCTTGTTTCTCTGCTTGCTGTCAGTGAATGGGAGCATTCTTGTTTCACCCCCCCCCCCCCCCCCTCACAGCTTAGGGCTTGCTATCCAGTCTTGACTCCAGACCAGTGTTTCCCAAGCAGGGTGCCTCCAGCTGTTTCAAAACTACCTCTCCCAGCATGCTGAGCAGCAGGTATCATGGCCTGGGCAGTGGATGGGAGACCAACAGCAATGCTCAGAGCAGTGTTTTCCAACCAGGGTGCCCCCAGCTGTTGCAAAACGACCTCTCCCAGCATGCTCAGCAGCAGGTATCATGGTCTGGGCAGTAAATTGGAGACAAACAACAATGCTCAGAGCAGTGTTTTCCAACCAGGGTGCTTCCAGCTGTTGCAAAGCTACAACAAACAGCATGCTAAGCAACGAGTATCGTCGTCATAGCAGTGGATGGGAGACCAACAGCAATGCTCAGAGCAGTGTTTTCCAACCAGGGTGCCTCCAGCTGCTGCTAAACTACAACTCCCAGCATGCTAAGCAGCAGGTATCATGGTCTGGGCAGTGGATGGGAGACCAACAGCAATGCTCAGAGCAGTATTTCCCAACCAGGGTGCCTCCAGCTGTTGCAAAGCTACAACTCCCAGCATGCTAAGCAACGAGTATCGTCGTCATAGCAGTGGATGGGAGACCAACAGCAATGCTCAGAGCAGTGTTTTCCAACCAGGGTGCCTCCAGCTGCTGCTAAACTACAACTCCCAGCATGCTAAGCAGCATGCATTATGGTTTCGGCAGTGGATGGGAGACCAACAGCAATGTTCAGAGCAGTGTATCCCAACCAGGGTACCTCCAGCTGACAGCCATGCTGGGAGTTTTATTTTTGCAACAGCTGGAGGCACACTGGTTGGGTTAGGCTAGGTTCACACTACGAAATTTCTGCCTGCAATTCCGCTTTGAAATTGCAGGCAGAAATTCCGCTTGCTAAAATGTATAATATAGTGAATGGGTTTCCGTTCACAAATTCACACTTCGGAATTTGTGAAGGGAAAATCCGCTTGGAAATTTCCACCTGAAAAATGGCGTTGCTCATTCTTCAGGCGGAAATACTCGCGGAACGCATTGCAGTCTATTGGAGACTGCAGTGTCCGCACGGTCCTAGCGCCGACTGATTCAGTGCTGGCCGCACTCGGAATCTCTGGGCGGAAACTTTCTGCCCGGAGATTCCGCAGTGTGAACCTAGCCTAACACTGCCGTATAGGAAAGACTTATCTGCTACAATGCATTACACGAGTGAATGCAGCTCTGGAGATAACTGGAGAAACATAATATGTACATTGCAGTTGGTCTCCCATTCACTGCCCAGACCATGACTCCTGCTGCCCGGGCATGCTGGGAGTTGTAGTTTTGAAACAGCTGGAGGCGTACTAGTTAGGAAACACTACTTCCTACTAATGCATTTGTTCCTGCACTGATACATTGTAACAAGTTACTAGAACAGGAGAACAGCACAAATCACTCTGCTGTCTAGATAGGTTCTTGATACAATGTATCAGTCCAGTATGCTTCCTCAAAGAGCATTGTCTAGACCAGTGTTTCCTAACCAGGGTGCCTCCAGATGTTGCAAAACTACAACTGCCAGCATGCTGGGAGTTGTAGTTTTACAACATCTGGAGGCACCCTGGTTGGGAAACACTGGTCTAGACCAGTGGTCTTCAACCTGCGAACCTCCAGATGTTGCAAAACTACAACTCCCAGCATGCCCGGACAGCCGTTGGCTGTCCGGGCATGCTGGGAATTGTAGTTTTTCAACATCTGGAGGTCCGCAAGTTGGAGACCACTGGTCTAGACGTGTGGTCTGCAAACTGTGAACCTCCAGGTGCTGCGAAACTACAACTTCCAGCATGCCCTAATAGCCCAAGGCCTGTCTGGGCATCCTGGGATTTGTTGGGAAACACAGGTCTAGGCGCTTTCTTGTTTGTCAGTGCAATGTGGTCCTTAGGCTTTGTTCACACTATTGTCCTTGGCTTCTGTTCGTAATGGAGCGGTGATAGTTCTGATGGATCCATTGTATATCAGACTCCATTGACTGGTCAGGTTTTCTTGTGACATCCAAAAGGGGCAGGATCTCGTTGGACTGGACCCTGACGTTAAAGGGTTAACAATTATTATTATTATTATTATTATTATTATTATTATTATTATTATTATTATTTTTAATCAACTAGTGCCAGAAAGTTAAACAGATTTGTAAATTACTTCTATCTAAAACTCTTAATCCTTCCAGTACTTATCAGCTGCTGTATGCTCCACAGGAAGTTCTTTTCTTAGTCTGACCACAGTGCTCTCTGCTGACACCTCTGTCCATGTCAGGAACTGTCCAGAGCAGCAGAGGTTTGCTATGGGGGATTTGTTCCTGCTCTGGACAGTCCCTGACCTGGACAGAGGTGTCAGCAGAGAGTACTGTGGTCAGACAGAAAGGAAATTCAAAAAGAAAAGAACTTCCTGTGGAGCATACAGCAGCTGATAAGTACTGGAAGGATTAAGATTTTTAAATAGAAGTCATTTACAAATCTGTTTAACTTTCTGGCACCAGTTGATTTTAAGAAAATTGTTTTCCATCGGAGTACCGCTTTAAAGGAGATCTGCAGCGTTAGACACTTATCCCCACTGCTGCGGCTCTACCGTACAGGAGGCGTGTCAGCCGCAGCATGACACCGTGGCCGGCATGCCCCCCTCCATGTATCTCTATGGGAGAGGCAGAGGTTTTCAACGTTCGTGTATCCCCATCTCTCCCATAGAGCTGTATGGGGGGGGGGGGGGGGGCACACGCGCATCAGCCGTGCACAGCTGCAGCAATGCCTGGACCCCGTACAGGAGATCGCAGGGGGTCCCAGTGCTTGGACCCCCCGCGATCAGACACTTATCCCCTATCTTGCGGGGATTTCCTTTAACCAAGATCGTGCAGATTTTTATTCTCTGGATGTAAAAAAAAAAGTTAGTGTTTCCATTCACAAACAACAAACAGAGATCTTAAAATGGTAAGGAATGGAACCTAAATGTATATGAGAACGTTGTAGAAATTTTTTAAATTACAGTTCAGTAGCTTTACTTGTACTGTATACAGTTTTACTATGGAAGTCAATGTAAATACAGTATTCAGTGAGCTCCCTCTAGTGGTGGCTGCTGGCAGCCTATATGTCATCTTTGAATCATCGGATTTAGAGCTGTATGTTTAGAAAATCTGAACCCTGTAGAGCAGTGGTCTCCAAACTGTGGAACAACAGCTGTTGCAAAACTACAACTCCCAGCATGCCCATCTTTGAACAGCAATGGGATTTGGAGCTGGATATTTAGAAAAACTGAACATTGATTCCTGTAGGGCCGCAGTCTCCAAACTGTGGACCAACGGCTGCTCAAAAAATAATCACGACTAATGTATCTCGAAAAATGCAGCAGATAAAATGCCTATACAGATACACACTATAAAAAAATTTAAATATAAAAATCCCAAAAAACTGCATTACACACAAGAGAAAAATGAAGGGTATTTTTTTTTCCCCCAAAATAAAGAATTAAAAAAATTGTAAGCGGAGCGCAGAGTGAAGGTTACCTGCTCCTGTCGAGTACATAATGTCTTTAGCAGGTCTTCCTGGGGTGAAGCACAGTCTCAGCGTGAATCAGCAACAGATTTCCATAACATTACCTTAATGCAGGAGTAATTAAGAATGGATTAAAGCTGGGCCTTGTAGTGCTCCAGAGTCAGGGCTGGGGGCGGGGGGGGGGGGGGGGGGGGGGTGATGGCAGAGATGACAAGCCGGTAAAGCTGTGCCCAGGAAAGTCTGTAAGTCTGTGTCTTACAATTATACAGTAACATAGGCTATTATTGTAGAATAATGTAGAGGTTCTTGTGTATGACTTGTGCCTACCTGTTTGAGCTGATGGGGCAGGCATGTGTTTTTGAGCCATACTGATTGCAATTATATCACTGAAATTATTTTCTAATGCTGCCTACATTTCTCATGAATCGTCTGGCTTTCCAGAGAGAGGGGGAGGAGTCTGATCACTGCACCTGGTCATGTAACAGTCCTATGTGAAAGCATAGAATATTGTTTCCCAATCAGGGTGCCTCCAGCTGTTACAAAACTACAACTCCCAGCATGCCCGGACAGCCGAAGGCTGTCCGGACATGCTGGGGGTTGTAGTTTTGCAACAGCTGGAGGCATCCTGCATGGGAAATACTACTTTGAGCATTGTTGTAGGTCTCCCATCCACTGCGCAGACCATGATACCTGCTGCTTAGCATAATGGGAGTTGTAGTTTTGCAACAGCTGGAGGCACCCTGGATGGGAAAAACTGCTTTGAGCATTGTTGTAGGTCTCCCATCCACTGCCCAGACCATGATACCTGCTGCTTAGCATGCTGGGAGTTGTAGTTTTTCAACAGCTGGAGGCAACCTGGATGATTTTCTAATGCAGCCTACATTTCTCATGAATCATCTGGCTTTCCAGAGAGGGGGCGAGGAGTCTGATCACTGCACCTGGTCATGTAATTAGGCTACTGGTGCTGGAGGTAAATGGGTTGGGGTCAGTTCACATTGTGTGCAGTCTTAGTGCGTTTTTAGAGAAGTATGGCCTGAGGAGAAAGTGATTTGACCTACAGTCACAATTGAGGTGTTTTATGAAGATTTTTGGGGTGTTCAGAAAGAGAGTTTTTAACTGCATTTTTCACAGATTTTACTGTATCTTGGCTGTATTTTTTGCTGCAGTTTTCCAAAATTGTTGTAAAAATGACAAATTTTTATTATAATTTGCACAATTGTAGGACAACCGTAAAACCAGAAAAAGCAGCAAAAGATGCAATGTGTGAAAATAGCTTCAGAAGAGGTGTATAACTACTATAACTAATGTATAACCACAATATATATCCTGATACCATAGAGATAACAGCAGTATACAGATAGAGCTGGAGGGGAGGTGTATAACTACTATATATTCTGATCCTATAGAGATAGCAGCAGTACATAGATAGAGCTGGAAGGGAGGTGTAGAACTACTATATATCCTGATCCTATAGAGATAGCAGCAGTATACAGATAGAGCTGGAGGGGAGGTGTATAATTACTTTCTATATACTAATATCATAGAGATGGCAACAGCAGTATACAGATAGAGCTGAAGGGGAGGTGTATATCTACTATATATCCTGATCCCATAGAGATAGCAGCAGTATGCAGATAGAGCTGGAGGGGAGGTGTATAACTACTATATATCCTGATCCTATAGAGATAGCAGCAGTACATAGATAGAGCTGGAGGGGAGGTGTATAACTACTATATATCCTGATCCTATAGAGATAGCAGCAGTATACAGATAGAGCTGGAGGGGAGGTGTATAACTACTATATATCCTGATCCCATAGAGATAGCAGCAGTATACAGATAGAGCTGGAGGGGAGGTGTATAACAACTATATATTCTGATCCCATAGATATAGCAGCAGCAGTATACAGATAGAGCTTCTATCCTATAAGCGACAGTCCACAATACCTCATAATCTGTACTGTACCATCATGTGGAATCTACCATTTTGCATCCTTTTGGGGGGGGGTGGAACATTTAGTAACATTTTCTCCTTGGTAATATTTAATAATAGCTGAGCAGAACACTCTTCAGATCTATAAGCGGCTTAGTAACCGCTCATTAAATACACACGGATATCGGAGCCAGGAATAGCTTCACGTCATCCTCTCGTCTGCTTAGGCCGCTGTTTTTTTAAATTTATTTATTTATTATTATTTTATTTTATATTGTTATGCTTATGTTGCAAAAAAATTTAGCAAACGTTGAGGTTTAGCAGTGGTTCGGGATGACTTAGTCGCTGATGACTCCCGGGAGGGTTTCCAGCCTGACCACGTTGCAGCGCAGCGCCGGAGCACATACTTTCCCATACCGGTAAGCCAGCAGCTAAACAGCAGACAGAGAGGCTGCTGGGAATCAGAGGTGTCTCTAACAGTCCTATGTGAAAGCATAGAGCCTTGTTTCCCAACCAGGGTGCCTCCAGCTGTTGCAAAACTACAACTCCCAGCATGCCCGGACAGCCTTCGGCTGTCCGGGCATGCTGGGGGTTGTAGTTTTGCAACAGCTGGAGGCACCCTGGTTGGGGAATACTGCTCTGAGCATTGCTGTTGGTCTCCCATCCACTGCTCAGACCATGATACCTGCTGCTTAGCATGCTGGAAGTTTTTGTTTTGCAACAGCTGGAGGCACCCTGGTTGGGAAATACTGCTCAGAGCATTGCTGTAGGTCTCCCATCCACTGCCCAGACCATGATACCTGCTGCTTAGCATAATGGGAGTTGTAGTTTTTCAACAGCTGGAGGCACCCTGGTTGGAAAACACTGGCCTAGATAGTACATAGCAATTTCTCTACAAATAGATGATGTTGTAGGTTTGTCTGCAGTCCTAAGTAAGCCAGCAATAAGCCGGAAGCCTCATGTAAAACCAAAGATCGTTATGGTTTCGCCTTTAGTACTGGAAATGAAGTACCTGCAGTCCTCTGCAAAACCACATACGAAACATGATTTCCCTGCAATGTGGTAATTTTCCCTGCAGTCCTGTGTAAATAACAGATAATATATTGTGATCGTTCTGTGAGGACAAATAATATTGTAAACAGCACATAACATAATAATGTAGTCAATTTACTTGCAGTCCTGTGTAAATGAGCACATAATACACAGTGATCACCATGTGATGACATATAGTGTAGTTGGTTTACCTGCAGGAGGGAGAATGACAGGAGGGGCATCAGGAGGAAGGGTGACAGGAGGTGCAGAAGGAGGAAGAGTGACAGGAGGTCCAACAGGAGGGAGGGTGGCAGGAGGTGCAGCAGGAGGGATGGTAACAGCAAAGAGAGGAGGTGCAGCAGGAGGGAGGGTGGCAGGAGGTGCAGCAGGAGGGATAGTAACAGCAAAGAGAGGAGGTGCAGCAGGAGGGAGGGTGGCAGGAGGTGCAGCAGGAGGGAGGGTGGCAGGAGGTGCAGCAGGAGGGATGGTAACAGCAAAGAGAGGAGGTGCAGCTGGAGGGAGGGTGACACTAGGTGCGGCAGGAGGGAGGGTGACAGGAGGTGCAGCAGGAGGGAGGGTGACAGGAGGTGCAGCAGGAGGAGGGAGGGTGACAGGAGGTGCAGCAGGAGGAGGGAGGGTGACAGGATGTGCAGCAGTAGGAGGAAGGGTGACAGGAGGTGCAGCAGGAGGAGGGAGGGTGACAGGAGGTGCAGCAGGAGGAGGGAGGGTGACAGGAGGTGCAGCAGGAGGAGGGAGGGTGACAGGAGGTGCAGCAGGAGGAGGGAGGGTGACAGGAGGTGCAGCAGGAGGAGGGAGGGTGACAGGAGGTGCAGCAGGAGGAGGGATGGTGACAGGAGGTGCAGCAGGAGGAGGGAGAGTGACAGGAGGTGCAGCAGGAGGAGGGAGGGTGACAGGAGGTGCAGCAGGCAGGAGGTGCAGCAGGAGGGAGGGTGACAGGAGGTGCAGCAGGAGGGAGGGTGGCAGGAGGTGCAGCAGGAGGGATGGTAACAGCAAAGAGAGGAGGTGCAGCAGGAGGGAGGGTGGCAGGAGGTGCAGCAGGAGGGATAGTAACAGCAAAGAGAGGAGGTGCAGCAGGAGGGAGGGTGGCAGGAGGTGCAGCAGGAGGGAGGGTGGCAGGAGGTGCAGCAGGAGGGATGGTAACAGCAAAGAGAGGAGGTGCAGCAGGAGGGAGGGTGGCAGGAGGTGCAGCAGGAGGGATGGTAACAGCAAAGAGAGGAGGTGCAGCTGGAGGGAGGGTGACACTAGGTGCGGCAGGAGGGAGGGTGACAGGAGGTGCAGCAGGAGGGAGGGTGACAGGAGGTGCAGCAGGAGGAGGGAGGGTGACAGGAGGTGCAGCAGGAGGAGGGAGGGTGACAGGATGTGCAGCAGTAGGAGGAAGGGTGACAGGAGGTGCAGCAGCAGGAGGAGGGAGGGTGACAGGAGGTGCAGCAGGAGGAGGGAGGGTGACAGGAGGTGCAGCAGGAGGAGGGAGGGTGACAGGAGGTGCAGCAGGAGGAGGGAGGGTGACAGGAGGTGCAGCAGGAGGAGGGATGGTGACAGGAGGTGCAGCAGGAGGAGGGAGAGTGACAGGAGGTGCAGCAGGAGGAGGGAGGGTGACAGGAGGTGCAGCAGGCAGGAGGTGTAGCAGGAGGGAGGGTGACAGGAGGTGCAGCAGGCAGGAGGTGCAGCAGGAGGGAGGGTGACAGGAGGTGCAGCAGGAGGGAGGGTGACAGGAGGTGCAGCAGGAGGGAGGGTGACAGGAGGTGCAGCAGGAGGGAGGGTGGCAGGAGGTGCAGCAGGAGGTAGGGTAACTTTCTGAAGACAATGAAGTACATTCTCCTGCAGTCCTATGTAAAAGCATACATAACTCTATGCAGTCTCTAAGGGCGGAGAGTGTGGTAGGTTTATTTGCAGTCCTATGTAACAGCTCATTGTGATATCTCTGGGGCAGACAATGTATTATATTGTACTGTATTCCTATGTTACCTATAAAGCTCATGCTCGATGGTGTTATTTATTATTTGTGTGATGGGCCCGTTCCCTCCGCATGGTGCGCAGAACACTTCGCCGTATGATTTCCCGCCGCCCATTGTACCAGAGATATAATTCCTCCATTACACGGTGCGCGCTGTGAAGTGGCTCTCAGCCGCATTTAATCATATCAGCTAAAAAGCGGCGACAAGCAGCGACATCTTGATTTGGCGAGCCAATATTCCGGGGGCCAGCTCGTATTGATGCCACATTACGTCTTATTGAATATAAGTAATTAACCCCCTCCTCCGCCACCCCCCCTCCTGTCCGTCCGGCCGCACTGCTAATCTGTCCACTGCGACAATATATGTCAGATTAACTGCATTATTGTAATGGCGGCGGGAACGGTTGATGAATTTTCCTGATGGACTGAGAATTGCAGGTAATGGGGGCGACGCTGCCGGAGAGAACGCAATTACGGAACAGCAGGTGTGGGACTCGAGGACCCCTTATGTGAAGAGGGCCCCCGGATCTAATACATCTATTACAGCTGATTTCACTGGACAAGAAATGATACCGCCATATAATGAGAAGTCTCTTATAAATACAGCAACATAGGGGGGAGGGAGATGACGGCCTATGTACAGTGATCCCTCAACTTACAATGGCCTCAACATACAATAGTTTCAACATACACTGGTCTTTTCTGGACCATTGTAAGTTGAAACCAGACTCAACATACAATGTACAGACAGTCCAGATCTGTGAAACGCGGCAATGGCTGGAAGATCTGACCAATCAGAATGGGCATTTACTGGTAAAACACCTGTATTACTGAAGTGTATGCACTGACTGGTGTCTGGTAGCGCCCCCTACAGTACAGTGAGGTATTACATGTTCTGTACACTTTACCTGTATTACTGAAGTGTATGCACTGACTGGTGTCTGGTAGCGCCCCCTACAGTACAGGGGGGTATTACATGTTCTGTACACTTTACCTGTATTACTGAAGTGTATGCACTGACTGATGTCAGGTAGCGCCCCCTACTGTACAGGGAAGTATTACATGTTCTGTACACTTTACCTGTATTACTGAAGTGTATGCACTGACTGGTGTCTGGTAGCGCCCCCTACAGTACAGGGAGGTATTACATGTTCTGTACACTTTACCTGTATTACTGAAGTGCATGCACTGACTGGTGTCTGGTAGCGCCCCCTACAGTACAGGGAGGTATTACATGTTCTGTACACTTTACCTGTATTACTGAAGTGTATGCACTGACTGGTGTCTGGTAGCGCCCCCTACAGTACAGGGAGGTATTACATGTTCTGTACACTTTACCTGTACCAGGGTTACCTGCTCCTTTGGACACCAGGTGAAGGTGACTCCATGTTACTTTTTTTAGGACACTGTGTGGGACTGTACAGGACCCTGAAGAAGCTCCTGTCCTCTACATAGACCAGTGTTTCCCAAGCAGGGTGCCCCCAGCTGTTGCAAAACTACAACTCCCAGCATGCACGGACAGCCTTTGGCTGTCCGGGCATGCTGGGAGTTGTAGTTTTGCAACAGCTGGAGGCTCCCTGCTTGGGAAACACTGACATAGACAGTGATTACAGCTCCAGCAGATCTTTATTACTTTTATATGTAAGGATTTGCTTTATCTATATTAGTTATCTACTTATTTTTCTTTAATCCTCACTTTTTCCTATTTTTGGATGATATTTTGGGGCTTCAGAACCAATTATCAGGTTTCCATAGAGTTCTGGTCTCAACATACAATGGTTGTCCTGGAACCAATGAATATTGTAACTTGAGGGACCACTGTATAGTGACTTCATAAATAGTCAGTGTCACCTGCCACATCCAGAGCTGTATTCATTATACTTCTGGTTTCCTTCTAACTCTCAGGATCCACGACTTATGTCACTATATCTGCCCTTTGTTTTCGGAAATACATTGTGGCTGAATGTTTGTGTGTTGCATTACATTCTGTTCAATCATCCCATATAGCAGTGTTTCCCAAACAATATGCCCCCAGCTGTTGCAAAACTACACCTCCTAGCATGCTAAGCAGCAGGTATCATGGTCTGGGCAGTGGATGGGAAACCAACAGCAATGCTCAGAGCAGTATTTTACAACTAATGTGCTTCCAGCTGTTGCAAAACTACAACTCCCAGTATGTCCAGACAGCTTTCAGCTGAGCTCCTTTTGTGTTTTCTATCTACGGGTGGGGGAGGCTGAGCTCCTATTGTCTTCTTTATCTACAGGGAGGAGGAGGCTGAGCTCCTATTGTCTTCTCCATCTGCAGGGAGGAGGAGGCTGAGCTATCAGCAACATCTATTATCTTCTATATCCATAGTTGGAGGGAGGGGAGCTCCTATTGTCTTCTCCATCTAAATAGAGGGGGAGGCTGAGCTGGGAGCATAATCTTTTGTCTTTTTCTTCTTCTTAAAGGAAGACTGAGCTCCTATTGTCTTCTTCCTCTATAGGGATAGGGAGACAGAGCTCCTATTGTCTTCTCTATCTATAGGGAGGGAAATGCTGAGCTCCTATTGTCTTCTTCCTCTATAGGGAGAGGGAGACAGAGCTCCTATTGTCTTCTCTATCTATGGGGAGGGGAATGCTGAGCTTCTATTGTCTTCTTCCTCTATAGGGAGAGGGAGACAGAGCTCCTATTGTCTTCTCTATCTATAGGGAGGGGAATGCTGAGCTCCTATTCTCTTCTTCCTCTATAGGGAGAGGGAGACAGAGCTCCTATTGTCTTCTCTATCTATGGGGAGGGGAATGCTGAGCTTCCATTGTCTTCTTCCTCTATAGGGAGAGGGAGACAGAGCTCCTATTGTCTTCTCTATCTATAGGGAGGGGAATGCTGAGCTCCTATTTTCTTCTTCCTCTATAGGGAGATGGAGACAGAGCTCCTATTGTCTTCTCTATGTACAGAGGAGAGGGAGGCTGAGCTGTGAGCATCATCTATTGTCTTCTCTATATAGACAGAACAGGGAGCATCAGTTTCATGTTTAGTGGTAAGAATGGAAATTGTAAGAATACAATTAAAATATAGGGTAGTGTTTCCATACCAGGGTGCCTCCAGCTGTTGCAAAACTACAAATCGCAGCATCATGTGACATAACACGGATAGTAAAGTGATGGGTACCCAAGATAAATAAGAACTGGTTTCGCTGCCCTTTGGCTCCCGCTGCACTGGTGGGTGCGCAGTCTGAACAGGCTCAGAGCGGCCTACAGTAATGAAGACTGGCAGCGGCGTTTTCCCCCAGGAGAGCAAGTAATGAGAAGCGTAACAAGCAGCTAATCAACCCCGACGCGCTCAGCGGGGTGGCCGCGCATGTGACTGGCACCCGGGACAGGAGAGAACTGCCAACGCCGTCACCTGGAAAATACCAATGATGGTACCGGAGGAGGAAGATTTACACCTCCTGAAGAGCCGAGGTCAGAGGTCGTACGTTCTGCAGCCAAGCATTGTTCCCATCCGCCCATGTGGAAGGAAAACTGCGGCCGAGCGCCAAGGACGGATCTGATCGCTGTTTATACAGGAGAAAAAGAATGGAGACTTCTAGAAGATTTAACCCCTGAAGGAGTCCAAAAACCCCAAGTCTCTACTTGATCTACTTCTGTAGTGCAACAACGTGCGGCGGTCACTCCATGCTCTACCGTTCGCATAGGTCTATACAGTATCAGTGTTTACCAACCAATGGGCCTCCAGCTGTTGCAAAACTACGACTCCCAGCATGCCCGGACAGCCTTTGGCTGTCCGGGCATACTGGGAGTTGTAGTTTTGCAACAGCTGGAGGCACACTGGTTTGAAAACACTGCTCATAGCATTGCTGTTGGTCTCCCATCCACTGTCCAGACCATGATACCTGATGCTTAGCATACTGGGAGTTGTAGTTTTGCAACAGCTGGAGGCACATTGGTTTGGAAACACTGCTCTGAGAATTGATGGTGCCCCATCCACTGCCCAGGCCATCATACCTGCTGCTTAGCGTGCTGGAAGTTGTAGTTTTGCAAAAGCTGGAGACGCACTGGTTTGGAAAACACTGCTCTGAGCATTGCTTTTGGTCTCCCATTCACTGTCCAGACCATGATACCTGCTGCTTAGCATGCCTGGAGTTGTAGGTTTGCAACAGCTGGAGGCACACTGGTTGGGAAACACTGCTCTAAGAATTGTTGGTCTCCCATCTACTTCCCAGACCATGATACCTGCTGCTTGGCATGCTGGAAGTTGTAGTTTTGCAACAGCTGGAGGCACACTGGTTTGGAAACACTGCTCTGAGAATTGTTGGTCTCCCATCCACTGCCCAGACCATGATACCTGCTGCTCAGCGTGCCTGGAGTTGTAGGTTTGCGACAACTGGAGGCACCCTGGTTGGGAAACACTGTTCTGAGCATTGCTGATTGTCTCCCATCCACTGTCCAGACCATGATACCTGCTGCTTAGCATACTGGGAGTTGTAGTTTTGCAACAGCTGGAGGCACATTGGTTTGAAAACACTGCTCTGAGAATTGATGCCCCCCCCCATCCACTGCCCAGACCATCATACCTGCTGTTTAGCGTGCTGGGAGTTGTAGGTTTGCAACAACTGGAGGCACAATGGTTGGGAAACACTGCTCTGAGCATTGCTGCTGTTCTCTCATCCACTGTTCAGACAATGATACCTGCTGTTTAGCATGCTGGGAGTTGTAGTTTTCCAACAGCTGGAGGCACACCGGTTGGGAAACACTGAGTTACACAATGAAAGGTGCAATACCCCACAGCAGCATAGAGCATTTCAGGAGAGCTGCGTGCTGATAAAGTTAGTGAACCCAGGGCTGTATGTGACATGGACGATGTCATGATGGAAGGTAGAGAACGGAGACAAGTGGTAACAACGGATAAGAGCAGCAGAGCCTCCAGCAGCACAGAGTATTTCAGGAGAGCAGAACTGCACAGGACAGGGGCAGATGCATAAGAGAAGTGAGAAGTGGAATAGGAGTCAAGTGGGCGGTCACAGACTGAGTTACATCAGACCGCTGATCCCTTGGCCTAGTGAGAACCGGGACTCTGGATTTTTCTAGCTCTGATTGTTCTTGTTCACTGACAGCAAGCAGAGATCAGGAAAACATTAAAGGGGTACTCCGGTGGAAAACTTTTTTATTTTTTTATGAACTGGTTCCAGAAAGTTAAACAGATTTGTAAATTACTTCTATTAAAAAATCTTTACCCTTCCAGTACTTTTTAGCAGCTGTATGCTACAGAAGAAATTCTTTATTTTTTTAATTTCTTTTTTGTCTTGTCCACAGTGCTCTCTGCTGACACCTGATGCCCGTATCATGAACTGTCCAGAGCAGGAGAAAATCCCCATATGCTGCTCTGGACAGCAGAGAGCACTGTGGACAAGCCAAAAAAAGACATTAAAAAAGAAAAGAATTTGCTCTGTAGCATACAGCTGCTAAAAAGTACTGGAAGGGTAAAGATTTTTTTAATAGAAGTCATTTACAAATCTGTTTAACTTTCTGGCACCAGTTCATTTAAAAAAAAAAAAAAGTTTTCCACCGGAGTACCCCTTTAAGGAATCAAAACCAGAGTATATCAGAAAGAGCGTGCCTCCAGCTGTTGCAACACTTGTTGCAAAATTACGACTCCCACCGTGCCCTTGCATGGTGTCATATCCTGCAGCTGTCGGGAGATACTGGGGGTGGTAGTTTAGCATTTTGCTGGAAAGTCATGTGTAAAGCCCTAGAACCGTGGTCTTCAAACTGTGCACCTCCAGCTGTTGCAAAACTGCAACTCCCAGCGTGCCCGGACAGCCGTTGGCTGTCCGGGCATGCTGGGAGTTTCAGTTTTGCAACAGCTGGAGGTGCAGACTTTGTATAAATGTACTGTAACCCTGTTGGAGTTGTGATGGATCCAGCTCCTCGGAGTAGCCCTCGCATTGCGCCCCCGAGCAGCACATCATAAGAAGGGAATTAGAGGCATGAAATGAAGATTGTAATGAAGCGGGGAACGGTGACGTCAGCCATAGTGGGCTCAGCCATCGCCGCATCCTGGTGGCCTAATGAAATGAGAATGAAGTCTCTCCCCTCGGCAGCTCTAAGCCCGGCTTGTTCTCTGCCGTGATTGAATCTTAATGAGAAGACACTGCTGTGTGCGAACATGTCCGGGCCGGCAGCGGGACCGGGATATTACATCAGACGCCTATAGGAGCCAACGGGCATCCCATGGCCTGGAAGGGACCACTATTAATAGTCCTGGTGTTGGGGGGCTATCTATGATATGTCACCCGCTGGTCCCCCATTATAGTGTGTCATCCGCTGGTCCCCCATTATAGTATGTCACCCGCTGGTCCCTCATTATAGTATGTCACCCGCTGGTCCCCCATTATAGTATGTCATCCGCTGGTCCCCCATTATAGTATGTCACCCGCTGGTCCCCCATTATAGTATGTCACCTGCTGGTCCCTCATAATAGTATGTCACCCGCTGGTCCCTCATTATAGTATGTCACCCGCTGGTCCCCCATTATAATATGTCACCCCCCCGGTCCCCCATTATAGTATGTCACCCGCTGGTCCCCCATTATAGTGTCACCCGCTGGTCCCTCATTATAGTATGTCACCCGCTGGTCCCCCATTATAGTATGTCATCCGCTGGTCCCCCATTATAGTAGGTCACCCGCTGGTCCCCCATTATAGTATGTCACCCGCTGGTCCCCCAATATAGTATGTCTCCCGCTGGTCCCCCATTATAGTAGGTCACCTGCTGGTCTTACATTATAGTATGTCACCCGCTGGTCCCCCATTATAGTATGTCACCCGCTGGTCCCCCATTATAGTATGTCACCCGCTGGTCCCCCAATATAGTATGTCACCCACTGGTCCCCCAATATAGTATGTCACCCACTGGTCCCCCAATATAGTATGTCACCCGCTGGTCTCCCAATATAGTATGTCACCCACTGGTCCCCCAATATAGTATGTCACCTGCTGGTCCCCCAATATAGTATGTCACCCACTGGTCCCCCAATATAGTATGTCACCTGCTGGTCGCCCATTATAGTATGTCACCCCCCGATCCCCCATTATAGTATGTCACCCCCCCCGATTCCCCATTATAGTATGTCACCCCCCCGATCCCCCATTATAGTATGTCACCCACTGGTCCCCCAATATAGTATGTCACCCACTGGTCCCCCAATATAGTATGTCACCCGCTGGTCTCCCAATATAGTATGTCACCCACTGGTCCCCCAATATAGTATGTCACCCGCTGGTCCCCCAATATAGTATGTCACCCACTGGTCCCCCAATATAGTATGTCACCCACTGGTCCCCCAATATAGTATGTCACCCGCTGGTCTCCCAATATAGTATGTCACCTGCTGGTCCCCCATTATAGTATGTCACCCCCCGATCCCCCATTATAGTATGTCACCCCCCGATCCCCCATTATAGTATGTCACCTGCTTGTCCCCCATTATAGTGTCACCTGCTGGTCCCCCATTATAGTATGTCACCCCCCCCCCCCCCGATCCCCCATTATAGTATGCTACCTGCTGGTCCCCCATTATAGTATGTCACCCGCTTGTCCCCCATTATAGTATGTCACCTGCTGGTCCCCCATTATAATATGTCACCTGCTGGTCCCCCATTATAGTAGGTCACCCCCCGATCCCCCATTATAGTATTTCACCTGCTGGTCCCCCATTATAGTATGTCACCCGCTGGTCCCCCATCATAGTATGTCACCCGCTGGTCCCCCATCATAGTATGTCACCCGCTGGTCCCCCATTATAGTGTGTCACCCGCTGGTCCCCCATTATAGTGTGTCACCCGCTGGTCCCCCATTATAGTATGTCACCCGCTGGTCCCCCATTATAGTATGTCACCTGCTGGTCCCCCATTATAGTGTGTCACCCGCTGGTCCCCCATTATAGTATGTCACCCGCTGGTCCCCCATTATAGTGTGTCATCCGCTGGTCCCCCATTATAGTGTGTCATCCGCTGGTCCCCCATTATAGTGTGTCATCCGCTGGTCCCCCATTATAGTATGTCACCCGCTGGTCCCCCATTATAGTATGTCACCCCCGATCCCCCATTATAGTATGTCACCCCCCCCCCCGATCCCCCATTATAGTATGTCACCCCCCCCCCGATCCCCCATTATAGTATGTCACCCGCTGGTCCCCCATTATAGTAGGTCGCCTGCTGGTCCCCCATTATAGTATGTCACCAGCTGGTCCCCCCATTATAGTATGTTACCCGCTGGTCCCCCATTATAGTATGTCACCCGCTGGTCCCCCATTATAGTGTGTCATCCGCTGGTCCCCCATTATAGTATGTCACCCGCTGGTCCCCCATTATAGTATGTCACCCGCTGGTCCCCCATTATAGTGTGTCATCCGCTGGTCCCCCATAATGGTATGTCACCCCCCCGGTCCCCCATTATGATATGTCACCCCCCCAGTCCCCCATTATGGTATGTCACCCCCCGGTCCCCCATTATGGTATGTCACCCCCCCCCCCCCCGGTCCCCCATTATGGTATGTCACCCCCCCCCGGTCCCCCATTATGGTATGTCACCCCCCGGTCCCCCATTATGGTATGTCACCCCATGGTCCCCCATTATGGTATGTCACCCGCTGGTCCCCCATTATAGTATGTCACCTGCTTGTCCTCCATTACAGTGTGCCCCCTGCTGGTCCCCCATTATAGTGTCACCTGCTGGTCCCCCATTCTAGTATGTCACCCCCCGGTCCCCCATTATAGTATGTCACCCCCCGGTCCCCCATTATAGTATGTCACCCCCCGGTCCCCCATTATAGTATGTCACCCCCCGGTCCCCCATTATAGTATGTCACCCCCCGGTCCCCCATTATAGTATGTCACCCCCCGGTCCCCCATTATAGTATGTCACCCCCCGGTCCCCCATTATAGTATGTCACCCCCCCGATCCCCCATTATAGTATGTCACCCCCCCGATCCCCCATTATAGTATGCTACCTGCTGGTCCCTCATTATAGTATGTCACCCCCCCGGTCCCCCATTATAGTATGTCACCCCCAGGTCCCCCATTATAGTATGTCACCCCCCGGTCCCCCATTATAGTATGTCACCCCCCGGTCCCCCATTATAGTATGTCACCCCCCGGTCCCCCATTATAGTATGTCACCTGCTGGTCCCTCATTATAGTATCTCACCCGCTGGTCCCCCATTATAGTATGTCACCCCCCTGGTCCCCCATTATAGTATGTCACCCCCCGGTCCCCCATTATAGTATGTCACCCCCCGGTCCCCCATTATAGTATGTCACCTGCTGGTCCCCCATTATAGTATGTCACCTGCTGGTCCCCCATTATAGTATGTCACCTGATGGTCCCCCATTATAGTATGTCACCCCCCCGAGCCCCCATTATAGTATGTCACCCCCCCGGTCCCCCATTATAGTATGTCACCTGCTGGTCCCCCATTATAGTATGTCACCTGCTGGTCCCTCATTATAGTATCTCACCCGCTGGTCCCCCATTATAGTATGTCACCCCCCCGGTCCCCCATTATAGTATGTCACCCCCCCGGTCCCCCATTATAGTATGTCACCCCCCGGTCCCCCATTATAGTATGTCACCCCCCGGTCCCCCATTATAGTATGTCACCTGCTGGTCCCCCATTATAGTATGTCACCCGCTGGTCCCCCATTATAGTATGTCACCTGCTTGTCCTCCATTACAGTGTGCCCCCTGCTGGTCCCCCATTATAGTGTCACCTGCTGGTCCCCCATTATAGTATGTCACCCCCTCCCCCCGTTCCCCCATTATAGTATGCTACCTGGAGGTCCCCCATTATAGTATGTCACCCCCCGGTCCCCCATTATAGTATGTCACCCCCCGGTCCCCCATTATAGTATGTCACCCCCCGGTCCCCCATTATAGTATGTCACCCCCCGGTCCCCCATTATAGTATGTCACCCCCCCGATCCCCCATTATAGTATGCTACCTGCTGGTCCCTCATTATAGTATGTCACCCCCCCGGTCCCCCATTATAGTATGTCACCCCCAGGTCCCCCATTATAGTATGTCACCCCCCGGTCCCCCATTATAGTATGTCACCCCCCGGTCCCCCATTATAGTATGTCACCTGCTGGTCCCCCATTATAGTATGTCACCTGCTGGTCCCTCATTATAGTATCTCACCCGCTGGTCCCCCATTATAGTATGTCACCCCCCCGGTCCCCCATTATAGTATGTCACCCCCCCGGTCCCCCATTATAGTATGTCACCCCCCGGTCCCCCATTATAGTATGTCACCCCCCGGTCCCCCATTATAGTATGTCACCCCCCGGTCCCCCATTATAGTATGTCACCCCCCGGTCCCCCATTATAGTATGTCACCTGCTGGTCCCCCATTATAGTATGTCACCTGATGGTCCCCCATTATAGTATGTCACCCCCCCGGTCCCCCCCCCCGGTCCCCCATTATAGTATGTCACCCCCCGGTCCCCCATTATAGTATGTCACCCCCCCGGTCCCCCATTATAGTATGTCACCCCCCCGGTCCCCCATTATAGTATGTCACCCCCCCGGTCCCCCATTATAGTATGTCACCCCCGCGGTACCCCATTATAGTATGTCACCCCCCCGGTCCCCCATTATAGTATGTCACCCCCCCGGTCCCCCATTATAGTATGTCACCCCCCCGGTCCCCCATTATAGTATGTCACCCCCCCGGTCCCCCATTATAGTATGTCACCCCCCCGGTCCCCCATTATAGTATGTCACCCCCCCGGTCCCCCATTATAGTATGTCACCCCCCCGGTCCCCCATTATAGTATGTCACCCCCCGGTCCCCCATTATAGTATGTCACCCCCCGGTCCCCCATTATAGTATGTCACCCCCCCGGTCCCCCATTATAGTATGTCACCCCCCCGGTCCCCCATTATAGTATGTCACCCCCCCGGTCCCCCATTATAGTATGTCACCCCCTGGTCCCCCATTATAGTATGTCACCTGCTGGTCCCCCATTATAGTATGTCACCCGCTGGTCCCCCATTATAGTATGTCACCCGCTGGTCCCCCATTATAGTATGTCACCCCCCCGGTCCCCCATTATAGTATGTCACCCCCCGGTCCCCCATTATAGTATGTCACCCCCCGGTCCCCCATTATAGTATGTCACCCCCCGGTCCCCCATTATAGTATGTCACCCCCCCGGTCCCCCATTATAGTATGTCACCCCCCCGGTCCCCCATTATAGTATGTCACCCCCCCGGTCCCCCATTATAGTATGTCACCCCCTGGTCCCCCATTATAGTATGTCACCCGCTGGTCCCCCATTATAGTATGTCACCTGCTGGTCCCCCATTATAGTATGTCACCCGCTGGTCCCCCATTATAGTATGTCACCCGCTGGTCCCCCATTATAGTATGTCACCTGCTGGTCCCCCATTATAGTATGTCACCCGCTGGTCCCCCATTATAGTATGTCACCCGCTGGTCCCCCATTATAGTATGTCACCCGCTGGTCCCCCATTATAGTATCTCACCCGCTGGTCCCCCATTATAGTATCTCACCCGCTGGTCCCCCATTATAGTATGTCACCCGCTGGTCCCCCATTATAGTATGTCACCCGCTGGTCCCCCATTATAGTGTGTCACCCGCTGGTCCCCCAATATAGTATGTAACACGCAGGTCCCCCATAATCGTATGTTATCCCCCGTTCCCCCATAACAGCATGTCACCCACTGGTCCCCATAACAGCATGTCACCCACTGGTCCCCATAACAGCATGTCACCCCTTGGTCCCCATAACTGCATGTCACCCTTTGGTCCCCATAACAGCATGTCACCCCTTGGTCCCCATAACAGCATGTCACCCCTTGTTCCCCATAACAGCATGTCACCAATCGGTCCCCATTTCAGCAGGTCATCCGCTGGTCCCCCCCATAACAGTACCAGTCCCTTATTGCATTATGTCCCCCACTGGTCCCCCTTGCAGTATATCATCCACTGGTCCTTGATAACCATATGTCATCTGCTGGTCCCCATTACAGCATGTCACCCATTGGTCCCCATAACAGCAGGTCATCCGCTGGTCCCCCCCATAACAGTACCGGGTACCCATGTCCCTTATTGCATTATGTCCCCCACTAATCCCCCTTACAGCATGTCACCCATTGGTCCCCATTACAGCAGGTCACCCATTAGTCCCCATTACAGCATGTCACCCATTGGTCCCCATAACAGCAGGTCACCCATTGGTCCCCCATTACAGCATGTCACCCATTGGTCCCCATAACAGCAGGTCATCCGCTGGTCCCCCCAATAACAGTACCAGGTACCCTGGTCCCTTATTGCATTGTGTCCCCCACTGGTCCCCCTTACAGTATATCATCCACTGGTCCTTGATAACCATATGTCATCTGCTGGTCCCCATTACAGCATGTCACCCATTGGTCCCCATTACAGCATGTCACCCATTGGTCCCCCATTACAGCAGGTCACCCATTGGTCCCCATAACAGCAGGTCATCAGCTGGTCCCCCATAACAGCAGGTCACCCATTGGTCCCCATTACAGCATGTCACCCATTGGTCCCCCATTACAGCATGTCACCCATTGGTCCCCCATTACAGCATGTCACCCATTGGTCCCCCATTACAGCATGTCACCCATTGGTCCCCATAACAGCAGGTCATCAGCTGGTCCCCCATAACATACCAGGTACCCTGGAGTTGCCCTTTAAGTCATGTTCCTATCTCTTCTTCATATTGTCTCTGTGTTTGTCTCCATCGATAACGTGAATCTCATCTCCAGATAAACAATTATTTCCACAGAAAATTAAATAAGGTTTTGTCGCACATGAGACGATTTTGCGTGTGTAATGTGTGTGTGAGCCGATTCCCAGAAATGAAACCTAATTATCCTTTTATTTGTCAATCAATAGAATTAGTCTGTAGAGGAGCGTCATTGGGTTCACCCGTCTCGTGCGGACGCAGCGTGCCGCGCTATCACCATCCTCAAATATTGTAACAAGGAGAATACACAAATCCTTTGATAACTGGCCCGAGCCTGCGTTATTACTAATACATTTACTGACTCGGGTCACATGGGCTCACCTCCTGCCACCAATTATAATACGTTCCTAATGTGGGTGGAGCTTATTGTCACATGACCATCTGACGTCTGATCAGGGGATGATAATGTATGGAGATGCCTGTCCGTCACAGATATATGTGCCCACACGGTAGAGATTGCGTTATTCCCAAATGCGTCTCTAACGTAAATTACGGTCTTCAGCATTTGTACCACAAGGTGGCGCTTTGGAGGACTATGCCTACTCTGTGTTTATATAGCAGGGCTCTGTTCTCACAGCAAGTGTTTTCATAAGTGCACTCCGTGTGGCCAGGTGGTGGTAGTACAGGTACGTTTGTCAAAGGTGTTTAATGACAGGATACGGCCCTATACTCCTATATACACTTATATGTACCATAATAAGTGTATAGGGCAGTTCATCCAATACACATCTTATACAAGTCTTACTGCTATATATACATACAAACCATACATATCTTAGTTTTATACATGTACTATATACTGTTACTTTTAATTGTCTTATACTAATCCTATACATGTCTTATACTGATCTTATACACATCTTATACTAATCCTATACATGTCTTATACTGATCCTATACACATCTTATACTGATCCTATACACATCTTATACTGATCCTATACACATCTTATACTGATCCTATACACATTTTATACTGATCCTATACACATCTTATACTGATCCTATACACATCTTATACTGATCCTATACACATCTTATACTGATCCTATACATGTCTTATACTGATCCTATACACGTCTTATACTGATCCTATACACATCTTATACTGATCTTATACACATCTTATACTGATCCTATACACATCTTATACTGATCTTATACACATCTTATACTGATCCTATACATGTCTTATACTGATCTTATACACATCTTATACTGATCCTATACATGTCTTATACTGATCTTGTACACATCTTATACTAATCCTATACATGTCTTATACTGATCCTATACACATCTTATACTGATCCTATACACATCTTATACTGATCCTATACACATCTTATACTGATCCTATACACATCTTATACTGATCCTATACACATCTTATACTGATCCTATACACATCTTATACTGATCTTATACACATCTTATACTGATCCTATACACATCTTATACTAATCCTATACATGTCTTATACTGATCTTATACACATCTTATACTGATCCTATACACATCTTATACTGATCCTATACATGTCTTATACTGATCTTATACACATCTTATACTAATCCTATTCACATCTTATACTGATCCTATACATGTCTTATACTGATCTTATACACATCTTATACTGATCCTATACACATCTTATACTAATCCTATACATGTCTTATACTGATCTTATACACATCTTATACTGATCCTATACACATCTTATACTGATCCTATACATGTCTTATACTGATCTTATACACATCTTATACTAATCCTATACACATCTTATACTGATCCTATACATGTCTTATACTGATCTTATACACATCTTATACTAATCCTATACACATCTTATACTGATCCTATACACATCTTATACTGATCCTATACACATCTTATACTGATCTTGTACACATCTTATACTAATCCTATACATGTCTTATACTGATCTTATACACATCTTATATTGATCCTATACATGTCTTATACTGATCTTGTACACATCTTATACTGATCCTATACATGTCTTATACTGATCTTGTACACATCTTATACTGATCCTATACACATCTTATACTGATCCTATACACATCTTATACTAATCCTATACACATCTTATACTGATCCTATACACATCTTATACTGATCCTATACACATCTTATACTGATCTTATACACATCTTATACTGATCCTATACATGTCTTATACTGATCTTGTACACATCTTATACTGATCCTGTACACATCTTATACTGATCCTATACACATCTTATACTGATCCTATACACATCTTATACTGATCCTATACACATCTTATACTGATCCTATACACATCTTATACTGATCTTATACACATCTTATACTGATCCTATACACATCTTATACTGATCCTATACACATCTTATACTGATCCTATACACATCTTATACTGATCCTATACACATCTTATACTGATCCTATACACATCTTTTACTGATCCTATACACATCTTATTCTGATCCAATACACATCTTAAGGTCTTAAACTAATCCTATACTGATCCTATACATGTCTTATATTGTTCATATACACATATACACATCTTAAAGTCTATATATCTTTATATGTGTCTTATTTCTATCTGTCTTATATTCATCCTTTAATCTTATACATATCTTATATTCATCCTTTAATCTTATACATATCTTATATTCATCCTATAGTCTTATATCTTATATTCATCCTATAGTCCTATAATATCTTATATTCATCCTATAGTCCTATAATATCTTATATTCATCCTATAGTCCTATAATATCTTATATTCATCCTATAGTCCTATAATATGTTATATTCATCCTACAGTCTTATAATATCTTATATTCATCCTATAGTCTTATAATATCTTATATTCATCCTATAGTCTTATAATATCTTATATTCATCCTATAGTCTTATAATATCTTATATTCATCCCATAGTCTTATAATATCTTATATTCCTCCCATAGTCTTATAATATCTTATATTCACCCTATAGTCTTATAATATCTTATATTCACCCTATAGTCTTATAATATCTTATATACATCCTATAGTCTTATAATATCTTATATATATCCTATAGTCTTATAATATCTTATATTCATCCTATAGTCTTATATCTTATATTCATCCTATAGTCTTATAATATCTTATATTCATCCTATAGTCTTATAATATCTTATATTCATCCTATAGTCTTATATCTTATATTCATCCTATAGTCTTATAATATCTTATATTCATCCTATAGTCTTATAATATCTTATATTCATCCTATAGTCTTATAATATCTTATATACATCCTATAGTCTTATAATATCTTATATTCATCCTATAGTCTTATACATATCTTATATTCATCCTATAGTCTTATAATATCTTATATCCATCCTATAGTCTTATAATATCTTATATACATCCTATAGTCTTATAATATCTTATATTCATCCTATAGTCTTATACATATCTTATATTCATCCTATAGTCTTATAATATCTTATATTCATCCTATAGTCTTATAATATCTTATATACATCCTATAGTCCTATAATATCTTATATTCATCCTATAGTCCTATAATATCTTATATACATCCTATAGTCTTATAATATCCTATATTCATCCTATAGTCTTATATTAATCCAATAGTCTTATAATATCTTATATTCATCCTATAGTCCTATAATATCTTATATTCATCCTATAGTCTTATAATATCTTATATTCATCCTATAGTCTTATAATATCTTATATTCATCCTATAGTCTTATAATATCTTATATTCATCCTATAGTCTTATAATATCTTATATTCATCCTATAGTCTTATAATATCTTATATACATCCTATAGTCTTATAATATCTTATATTCATCCTATAGTCTTATACATATCTTATATTCATCCTATAGTCTTATAATATCTTATATCCATCCTATAGTCTTATAATATCTTATATTCATCCTATAGTCTTATAATATCTTATATACATCCTATAGTCCTATAATATCTTATATTCATCCTATAGTCTATAATATCTTATATTCATCCTATAGTCCTATAATATCTTATATACATCCTATAGTCTTATAATATCCTATATTCATCCTATAGTCTTATATTAATCCAATAGTCTTATAATATCTTATATTCATCCTATAGTCTTATAATATCTTATATTCATCCTATAGTATTATACGTATCTTATATTCATCCTATAGTCTTATATCTTATATCCATCCTATAGTCTTATAATATCTTATATACATCCTATAGTCCTATAATATCTTATATTCATCCTATAGTCTTATACATATCTTATATTCATCCTATAGTCCTATAATATCTTATATTCATCCTATAGTCTTATACATATCTTATATTCATCCTATAGTCCTATAATATCTTATATACATCCTATAGTCTTATAATATCCTATATTCATCCTATAGTCTTATAATATCTTATATTCATCCTATAGTCTTATAATATCTTATATTCATCCTATAGTCTTATAATATCTTATATTCATCCTATAGTCTTATAATATCTTATATTCATCCTATAGTCTTATAATATCTCAGACATGTACTTTATACGCTTTGTATGCACGTTTTATATCTTGTTCCATCTCTTATACCAGTGTTTCCCAACCAGTGTGCCTCCAGCTGTTGCAAAACTACAACTCCCAGAATGCTAAGCAGCCGGTGTCATGGTCTGAGCAGTGGATGGGAGACCTACAGCAATGCTCAAAGCAGTATTTCCCAACCAGGGTGCCTCAAGCTGTTGCAAAACCAACTCTCAGCATGCCCGGACAGCCAACGGCTGTCCGGGCATGCTGGGAGTTGTAGTTTTGCCACAGCTGGAGGCACCCTGGTTGGGAAACACTGTCTTATACTTCCTGTCCTCCTTCTTCCAATCTTATACAGATTATTTTTATCTTAAATCTTCTTTATGTCTTGTTCGTGTATTTTACGCTCCCATTTTTCTCCTGACACTGCAGACGTACCGGCAATAAACCTTTGGCGCACTTTTTGGCGCGGCCGATCCATCATTGTCGCAGCGTTATCTTTTTCTTACTAAGAATTAGTTGAGATTTCAGGAGCCGGTATTCATGATGTGCGGGGCGTACGAGGGCGACGCGTTTGTGGGATTGAGCGTCCTATCCGCTAACTCAGCATATCGCACTATAAGACGAGCGTCATGTCTGCAGCGCCGCCGGGCGACCATTCATCTTCATGCTGATGTCAGTCATTCTGGGTGTACGTGTCTGATGGCGAGCGGGGGGGGGTATAATGGAATTTTATAAGAGAAGCGCTCGCCTAGTGCCCGCCGCAGCTTCTCGCACCTCTTGGCCTCGATACGGTAAAGAAAATTGCAGAAGAATCTTCAAAGCGGCGGCTCGGCGGATCCGCATAGAAAAATTTGCCTTTTTGTTGTTAAATTGTTCGACCATTGAAATAAATGGAATCTATAAGTGGCGCGTGCGGCGGAGCTGCGTCTATAAATAGCCGAGAAACCAGAGCGATAATGGGAGAGCAGATTGTTCCGGAAGAGACGTAACGCCGTTCTATCCCATTGTGAAGAACGCGCCATCGTCTGAGGCGTTATTATTATCTGTGTGGTGAGGGAGCGAAAGAATATAGGGACATAAAGAAGGATGGTGTATCTAAGCTCAGCTTGTGTGATACTATCTGCAGAACCATTGTATCTAATCCGAGCTTGTGTGATACCGTCCGCTGAACCAGTGTTTCTAAGCTGAGCTTGTGGAATACTGTGTATCTAAGCTGAGCTTGTGGCACACTGTCTGCTAAACCAGTGTATCTAAGCCGAGCTTGTGTGATACTACCTGCTGAACCATTGTATATAAGCCGAGCTTGTGTGATACTACCTGCTGAACCATTGTATCTAAGCCGAGCTTGTGTGATACTACCTGCTGAACCATTGTATATAAGCCGAGCTTGTGTGATACTGTCTACAGAACCATTGTATCTAAGCAGAAGCTTGTATGATACTGTCTGCTGAACCAGTGTATTTAAGCCAGTGTTTCCCAACCAGGGTGCCTCCAGCTGATGCAAAACTACAACTCCCAGCATGCACGGACATCCTTTGGCTGTCCGGGCTTGCTGGGAGTTGTAGTTTTGCAACAGCTGGAGGCACTCTGGTTGGGAAACACTGATCTAAGCCCAGCTAGTGCGACACTATCTGCTGAACCATTGTATCCAAGCCCAGCTTGTGTGATACTTTCTGCTGAACTAGTGTAGCTAAGCACAGCTTGTGTGATACTATCTGCTGAACCATTGTATCCAAGCCCAGCTTGTGTGATACTTTCTGCTGAACTAGTGTAGCTAAGCACAGCTTGTGTGATACTATCTGCTGAACCAGTGTATCCAAGCCCAGCTTGTGTGATACTTTCTGCTTAACTAGTGTAGCTAAGCCCATATTGTGTGATACTATCTACTGAACTAAGGTGTCTAAGCACAGCTTGTGTGATACTATCTGCTGAACCAGTGTAGCTAAGCCCAGCTTGTTTGATACTATCTGCTGACCAGTGTATCTAAGCCTAAAATGTGTGATACGTTTTTACTGAAATATGTATCTAAGCTGATCATATGGTATACTGCCTGCCAAGCTTGTGTCTCTAGACCTACCATGTATGATACCATTTTCTGAGCAGTGGACAGTCTTCTAACCATTGTATCTAAGCCTTGCATGTGTGATACAATATAGATTTGCCATATTTAAGCCTGTCATCCTGTCAGTGGGGCAAGTGTATCTTAGCCTAGCAATTGTAATAATGTCTGCTGAGCTGTGTATCTAACTCAATCTTGCAAGAGATTGTCTGCAGAGTAGGGATCCACCAATTATCGGTTTGGCCGATATTATCGGCCGATATACCCGATTTTGGACGTTATTGGTATTGGCAACGGCTGTCCGGGCATGCTGATAGGTGTAGTTTTGCAACAGCTGGAGGCACCCTGAATGGGAAATACTGCTCTGAGCATTGCTGTTGGTCTCCCATCCACTGCCCAGACCCTGATACTTGCTGCTTAGCATGTTGGGAGTTGTAGTTTTGCAACAGCTTAAGGCACGCTGGTTGGAAAACACTGCTCTGAGGAGCCATGTATCTAAGCCTTTTATGTGTGATACTGTCTTCCGAGCTGTGTAGCTAAGCCCATCATGTATGGTGCATTTTCCCTTTATAGTGATAAGTGGCGTTGTCCCTTATACAGTGTATACAGATGATATATATATAGCAGCGGGTGTCACAGATCATTGCTCAGCGCTGCCCCCCTCAGGGCAGACATCACACGTCACCCAGCGCCAGCCTAGCTTGTGTGATCTGCAGAACCATTGTATCTAATCCGAGCTTGTGTGATACCATCTGCTGAACCAGTGTATCTAAGCCGAGCTTGTGTGATACTGTCTGCTAAACCAGTGTATATCTAAGCTGGACTTGTGTGATACTTTCCGCTGAACCAGTGTATCTAAGCTGAGCTTGTGTGATACTACCTGCTGAATCATTGTATCTAAGCCGAGCTTGCATGATACTGTCTGCTGAACCATTGTATCTAAGCCAGTGTTTCCCAACCAGGGTGCATCCAGCTGTTGCAAAACTACAACTCCCAGCAAGCCCAGACAGCCAAAGGCTGTAGCTGGAGTCACCCTCGTTGGGAAACCCAGATCCAAGCCCAGCTTGTGTGATACTATCTGCTGACCAGTGTATCTAAGCCCAGCTTGTGTGATACTATCTGTGCGAGCATGCTGGAAGTTGTAGTTTTGCAACAGCTGGAGGCACACTGGTTGAAAAACACTGCTCTGAGGAGCCATGTATCTAAGCCTTTTACATGTGATACTGTCTTCTGAGCTGTGTAGCTAAGCCCATCATGTATGGTGCATCTTCCCTGTATAGTGGCGTTGTCCCTTATACAGTGTATACAGATGATATATAGCAGCGGGTGTCACAGATCATTGCTCAGCGCTGCCCCCCTCAGAGCCGCAGGATAAATCGGGCGTCACACATCACCCGGCGCCTCCTCCGTCCTCTCTGCTCCCTCAGTCATGAATATGGTTGGTGAAGCAGAACGCCTGGTAGATGTGATGTCCTTGCCAGGAGAGCGGGCACAGCTGGCACACGACATACACATAATGGATCTGCTCATCACCAGCGCGGGCTACAGCTATTAAAGGGCACCACCCCCCGAAATCAGGAGAAATCACCACAAATATCAGACCTGTCAGCTGTGTCTAAGCTACATTTGGTCTCAGCCGTTGGCTGTCCGGGCATGCTGGGAGTTGTAGTTTTGCAACAGCTGGAGGCACCCTGGTTGGGAAACACTGAGTTAAGTAACAAACTCTCAGTGTTTTGCAACCAGTGTGACTCCAGCTGTAGCATTTCTACAACCTCCAGCATGTACGGACAGCCTAAGGGCATTCTGGGAGTTGTAGTAGTGTGCCTACAGCTGTTGCATAACTAGAAGTCCCAGCATGCCCTTCTGCTGTCACTGCATACTGAGAGTTGTAGTTTTTGCAACAGCTGGAATCACACTGGTTGTGAAACCCTGAGAGTTTGTTACCTGACTCAGTGTTTCGCAAAAAGTGTGCCTCCAGCTGTTGCAAACTATAACTCCCAGCATGCACTGATAGACCATATATGCTGGGAGTTGTAATTTTGCAACAGCTGGAGGCACACTGGTTGGGAAACACTGAGGTAAGTAACAAACTCTGTGTTTTGTAACCAGTGTGCCTCCAGCTGTTGCATTTCTACAACCCCCAGCATGCACGGACAGCCAAAGAGCATGCTGGGAGTTGTAGGTTTGCAACAGCTGGAGGTATGTACAGGGCAGGTTCACAGCGAGTTTCTCACTGCAAGTTTGAGATGCAGCAAATTTTCTGCTGCAGCTCAAACTCCCAGCGGAAACTCGCTGTAAACCCCCGCCTGTGTGAATGTACCCTAAAAACACTACACTACACAAAATAAAAAGTAAAACACTACATAACACACATACCCCGACACACATATACCCCTACGGCAGTGTTTCCAAAATGGAGCCTCCAGCTGTTGCAAAACAACTCCCAGTATTGCCGGACAGCCATTGACATTGCAACAGCTGGAGGCACCCTGTTTGGAAAACACTGCCATAGGGTAATTCTTGCATCCGGGTCCGTCCCTATGCAAATCCCTTATTTAGGCCTCAAATGCACATGGCGCTCTCTCACTTCGGAGCCCTGTCGTATTTCAAGGCAACAGTTTAGGGCCACATATGGGGTATTTCCGTACTCGGGAGAAATTGCTCTACAAATTTTGAGGGCTTTTTCTCCTTTTACCCCTTATAAAAAGGTAAAGTTGGGGTCTACACCAGCATGTTAGTGTAAAAAAAAACACACCCACATGTGACCCGATTTTGGAAACTACACCCCTCACGGAACAGAACAAGGGGTATAGTGAGCATTTTAGTGAAAAAATAATTTTCATTTTCATGTCCAACTTTAACCTTCTTCAAAACACCTGATAAGGGTCACTATACCTCTTGTTATGTTCCATGAGGGGTGTCGTTTCCAAAATGGGGTCACATGTGGGGAGCGGGTCCACTGTTCTGGCACCATGGGGGCTTTGAAAACGCACATTGCCTTCAATTCCAGATACATTATCTCTCCAAAACCCCAATGGCGCTCATACTCTTCTGAGCATTGTAGTGCGCCCGCAGAGCACTTTACATCCACATGAGGGATTTCCATACTCAAAACAAACGGAGTTAAAATTATGGGAGGCTTTTTCTCCTATTATACACCAGCATTTTAGTGAAAAAAATATAATTTTTCATTTTCACGTCCAACTTTAGCAGAAATTTGTCAAACACCTGTGGTATGTTTAGGCCCTCTTTACCCCAACCTTCCTTGAGGGGTGTAGTTTCCAAAATGGTATGCCATGTGTTTTTTTAATTTTTTTGCTTTTATTTTTTTTTTTTTTTTTTTTTTTTTTGCTGTCCTGGCACCACAGGGGCTTCCTAATTGTGACATGCCCACCAAAAACCATTTCAGCAAAATTTGCTTTCCAAAAGCCAAATGTGACTCCTTCTCTTCTGAGCATTGTAGTTCTTCCGCAGTGCACTTGACGTCCACACATGGGGTATTTCCATACTCAGAAGAGATGGTGTCACAAATTTTGGGGGGAATTTTCTCCTATTACCTCTTGCAAAAATGGTTAATTTGGTGTAAAACCAGCATTTTTGTGGAATTTTTTTTTTTTTTCATTTACACATTCAACTTTACCGAAAAATTCATTTACACGACATGTCGTCAAACACCTGTAGGGTGTTAAGGTTCACTGTGCCCCTTGTTACCTTCCTTGAGGGGTGTAGTTTCCAAAATAGTATGTTTATTTATTTATTTTTGTTTTTTTGCTGTTCTGGTACCATATGGGCTTCCTAAATGTGACATACCCCCCAAAAACCATTTCAGCAAAATTCACTCCCCAAAATCCCACTGTCGCTCCTTCCCTTCTGAGCCTTGTAGTGCACCCACAGAGAACTTTACATTCACATATGAGGTATTTCCTTACCCAAGAGAAATTGGGTTACACATTTTGGAGGGCTTTTTCTCCTTTTATCCCTTTTCTCCTTTTATTTTCAAAAACTTGATCTACAAGAACATGCGAGTGTAAAAAATTGAGATTTTGAATTTTCTCCTTCACTTTGCTGCTATTCCTGTGAAACACCTAAAGGGTTAACACACTTACTGAATGTCATTTTGAATACTTTGGGGGGTGCAGTTTTTATAATGGGGTCATTTATGGGGTATTTCTATTATGAAGGCCCTTCAAATCCACTTCAAAACTGAACTGGTCCCTGAAAAATTCTGATTTAGAAAATTTTGTGAAAAAAATTAGAAAATTGCTGCTGAACTTTTACAAAAAAATCACTAAAACTAACAAAAAAAACCACGTCAAATAGCAGAAAAAAGAAGCATTGGACGTTATTTAGCTTTTTTTGGGACAGATTTTTAGGTAAGAAAAGAAAAACAGAAATAAGTTGTGCAGAAAATGGCCTATTGTGTAAACAAAGTTTTATGGTATATTTTTGTTTTTATGTTTATTTTATTTTTTTAAATGTTTTAACAATTTTTTGTGATTTTTTTTCTTTTATAATCTTTGTCAGTGTTTCCCAAACAGGGTTCCACCAGCTGTTGCAAGACTACAACTCCCAGCATGCCCGGACAGCCTTTGGCTGTCCGGGCATGCTGGGAGTTGTAGTTTTGCAACAGCTGGAGGCACCCTGGTTGGGAAACACTGCCCTATATTTTAATTGTAATCTTACAATTTCCATTCTTACCACTAAACCTGAAACTGATGCTTCCTGTTCTGTCTAAATAGAGAAGACAATAGATGATGCTCACAGCTCAGCCTCCCTCTCCTCTGTACATAAAGAAGTCAATAGGAGCTCTGTCTCCCTCTCCCTATAGAGGAAGAAGACAATAGGAGATCAGCATTCCCCTCCCTATAGATAAAGACAATAGGAGCTCAGTCTTCCTTTAACTGTGAAAGGAGAAGACAAAAGATGATGCTCACAGCTCAGCCTCCCCTCCCTTTAGATAGATAAGACAATTGGAGCTCAGCCTCCCCCTCCCTTTAGATAGAGAAGACAATAGGAGCCCCCCCAACTATGGATATAGAAGACAATAGATGATGTTAATAGCTCAGCCTCCTCCTCCTCCCTGCAGATAGAGAAGACAATAGTAGCTCAGCTCCCCTCCCTGTAGATAAAGACAATAGGAGCTCAGCTTCCCCCCCCCCCCCCCCGTAGATAGAAAAGACAAAAGGAGCTCAGCCTCACCCTCTCTGCTGATAGAGAAGACAATAGATGATGCTGATAGCTCAGCCTCCTCCTCCTGTATATAGAGACGATAATAGGAGCTCAGCATTCCCCTCCCTATAGAGAAGACAATAGGAGCAGAGTCTTCCTTTAAATGTGGAAGGAGAAGACGAAAGATGATGCTCACAGCTCAGCCTCCCCCTCCCTTTAGATAGATAAGACAATTGGAGCTCAGCCTCCCCCTCTCTGTAGATAGAGAAGACAATCGATGATGCTGATTGCTCAGCCTCCTCCTCCCTGCAGATAGATAAGACAACAGGAGCTCGGCCCCCCTCCCTGTAGATAGACAAGACAAAAGGAGCTCAGCCTCCCCCTCTCTGCAGATAGAGAAGACAATAAGAGCTCAGACTCCTATTACCTGTATATAGAGAAGATAATAGGAGCTCAGCCTCCCCCTCCCTGTAGAATGACCTCTGCACAGGTCACAGAGCATGCTCACAAGCCTGCCTTATACAAAGAATATAGTCCCTTGTTGTAAAGCATATCACTATATGCTGTAAGAAAAAGCTCAGGCAAAATGGCCGCCCCCGAATATTGTACAGGAAAAAAAAATAACAAAAAATTAAATCAGTTTAGTAAAAAAACAAAAAAAAACTAGTATTTGGTGCTAATTATCAATTGAAATGTATCACCTACATATTTTAAGATGCTTCTATGTAAATTGAAGTTTTTTTGGTGTCCGCAGAAGTTTCTGTACAGCCCGAGTCTGTTCATCTGAGTTTTCGCCCTCGTTCCTCTCCCTGCGACTATCCACGTCTTCTCCTCCGTCTTGTACAGCGTAACCCGCCGAGACTCAGACACAATCATAGACACCTTGAAATTGGCGTCCAGACTGAATTGATTTCCCCGGCCGCTCTGCCCGGCGCACGCTGCGCTTGTGTTCAACCTTTCACTTCCGTCCTGTCAGATGAAGGCGAATCTATCAAATGAAATCAGGAGACGATCTAATCCGGAGAAAATAACGTTCCTGAGATAAAGTCCCTTATCATAATGGAAGCGTCTGATCATCTCCGGCGCCGAGCCCCCTCCACGTCTCCTCTGTCCCCATTATGCCACTTAAACTCATGTCCTGTACCTAAGGGAGGCGGCCATGTTTACCAGTGTGCGTCCTATTGATTCACTATGGAAGCATCCGCCTCCTCCACTTGATAACCTACGGGTGGTAGAAAAAGGGCAGAGGATTTAAAGGGGTACTCCGCGCCTAGACATCTTATCCCCTATCCAAAAGATAGGGGATAAGATGTGTGATTGCGGGGGTCCAATCATGATCTCTGTGCAGCACCCAGCATTCATTTAGAAGGCGGAGTTTGGCGGCGGGGTCGTGATGTCACAGCCACGCCCCTTGTGACGTCACACCACGCCACCTCAATGCAAGTCTATGGGAGGGGGCGTGACGGTCGTCACGCCCCCTCCCATAGACTTGCATTGAGGTGACGTCACGAGGGGGCGAGGTCGTGACATCATAACCCCCCACCGCCTGCCCCCAGCGTTCGTAACAAAATGTTCCGAGCACTGGGGCAGAGGAGTACCCCTTTTAAGGTGCCCATACACGTAAGAGCAAAGGGGGAAGCATATAGTTAAAGGATAATGTAGAGGTTCTTGTGTGCGTCTTGTGCTTACCTCTTTTAGCTGATGGGGCAGGCACAGGTTGTCAGCCAAACAGATTTCAATTTCATCCCTAAAATGATTTCCTAATGCTGCCTACATTTCCCATGAATCCTCAGGCTTTGCAGAGAGAGGGAGTGGAGTCTGATCACTGCACCTGGTCATCTAATTAGGCTGCTGGTGCTGGAGGTCACCCAGGTGAACTAAATAGACTAAGTGGGTTCAGGCCAGTTCACATAGTGTGCAGTTTTGATGTATTTTATTCTCAGTGTGTTTTGTAAGCAAATATTGTCTTGAGGTATTTTACGTAGATTTGAAGTATTTTCTTTTCACATGTAGAATTTTTACTGCATCCACTGTTTTTGCTGTGGTTTTCCAAAATCACTGTGAAAATGGCTCTGTTATGTGCACAGTTGCAGCCTTAGGGGAGGTGAATAACTGCTATATATCCTGATCCCATAGAGATAACAGCAGTATACAGATAGAGCTGGAGGGGGATGTGTAAAACTACTAAATATCCTGATCCTATAGAAATAGCAGCAGTATACAGATAGAGCTGGAGGGGATGTGTACAACTACTAAATATCCTGATCCTATAGAAATAGCAGCAGTATACAGATAGAGCTGGAAGGAATGTGTATAACTACTATATATCCTGATCCTATAGAATAGCAGCAGCAGTATACAGATAGAGATGGAAAGAAGGTGTATAACTACTATATATCCTGATCCCATAGAGATGGCAGCAGTATACAGATGGAGCTGGAGGAGAGGAGTATAACTACTATGCATCCTGATTCCATTGAGATAGAGCTGGGGGAGGTATATAACTACTATATATCCTGATCCCATAGAGCTAGCAGCAGTATACAGATAGAGCTGGAGGAGAGGAGTATAACTACTATATATCCTGATCCCATAGAGCTAGCAGCAGTATACAGATAGAGCTGGAGGAGAGGTGTATAACTACTATATATCCTGATCCCATAGAGCTAGCAGCAGTATACAGATAGAGCTGGAGGAGAGGAGTATAACTACTATATATCCTGATCCCATAGAGATAGCAGCAGCAGCAGTATATAGCTATAGCTGGAGGGGAGGAGTATAACTACTATATATATCCTGATCCCATAGAGATAGCAGTAGTATACAGATAGAGCTGATGGGAGGTGAAAAAACTATATATCCTGACCCCATAGAGATAGCAGCAGTATACAGGTAGAGCTGGAGGGGAGGTGTATGACTACTTTATATCCTTGACATCTGCAGAGTTAAAAATAAAAAATAAACTTGGCTTCTTTCCTTTTCATTGATTTATATTTTCCTTTCAGGTAACAACCTGGACGCCATCCATGACATCACCGTGGCCTACCCTCACAACATTCCTCAGACCGAGAAACACATCCTCAAGGGGAACTTCCCCAAGGAGATCCACTTCCATGTCCGTAGGTATCCCGTCAGCAGCCTGCCCACCTCTAAGGAAGACCTCCAGCTGTGGTGCCAGGAGCGCTGGAAGGAGAAGGAGGAGCGGCTGCGGACATTCTACGAAGGAGACCGATACTTCGACGTCACCAGGCGCAGCCGGATCCCTCCCTGCAAATCAGAACTCAGGGTGCACGTGATAAAGTTTGCCTCGCTGCTGTACTGGACCTCCTTCACCCTCGTCTCCTTTTACCTAATCTACCTGTACAGCATGGTGCGGTGGTACGCCCTCGCCATGATTCTCATCTTCGTCCTTCAGGAAAAGTACTTTGGGGGACTCGAGCTCATCGAGCTGGAGTGCCACCGGCATCACAGCGCCCGGCAAGCTGCGGCGGGCAAGCAAAAATAACACCGGGCCGTCTATTTATGATACTTTTTGTATTGTCTACCATATTGTGCATGTGAACCGGGTAACCTGAGGCGCTCCAAAATGCTTTGCGTATGTAGTTCACAGCACCTGGGAAGCCTCTGGTTACCCGCTCTTCATGGAAATTTTACAATAATCCCACCATCAACATGGTAAGGTAACATTGGAGAGAGTCCGGAGGTCGGAATACTTTGCCAATTCTCTAAATTCGGTAACGAGACAATCTTCTTCAGAACCCTCCATCCCTTAGGACCATGTTTCATAATCAGAATGCCTCCAACAGTTGCTAAACTACAACTTCCAACATGTCCGGACAGCCAACGGCTGTCCGGGCATGCAGGGAGTTGTAGTTTTGCAACAGCTGGAGGCACACTGGTTGGGAAACACTGCTCTGAGCATTGTTTTTGGTCTCCCATCCACTGCCCAGAACATGATACCTGCTGCTTAGCATGCTGGGAGTTGAAGTTTTGCAGTAACACACTGTTTGGGAAACCCTACTCTGAGCATTGCTCTTGGTCTCCCATCCATTGCCCAGACCACGACACCTGCTGCTTAGCACATTGGGAGATAGAAAACACTGCTCTAAGCATTATTGTTGGTCTCCCATTCACTGCCCAGACCATGATACCTGCTGCTTAGCATGCTGGGAGTTTACATTTTGCAACAACTGGGGGCACACTGGTTATGTAAACACTGCCTTATCGGAGGTTCAGGACGATTCCCCGTTTCCTCCACAGTGCTTATCACTGCAGCTCTGCTTGTTCACATTGCCTTTTGGTTTTCGGCTCAAGCTCAGCTTGAAATTCTTGTTTCCGCTTGTCTTTCTTGATTTTGATAGTTCTAGTTCTCAAAAGAGCTATTCATTGTTGTCACTGGGGGTTCTGAAGAAGTTTCTGACCAGCACCAGGAGGGACTCTCTAGGGGCAAGACATCTTCTTTCTGGGAACAGATAGGAGTCCTCAATCTGTCTGAAAGGTGGGGTTCCCATATATATATATATATATCTCAAGGTATCTTCACTACTGTATTTTTAAAGGGGTACTCTGGCAAAAAACATCTTATTCCCTATCCAAAGGATAGGGGATAAGATGTCTGATCGCAGGGGCCCCGCCGCTGGGGACCCCCATGATCTCCTGTGCGGCACCCCAGTCATCCATGCATGGAGTGAACTCCGCTCCGTGCTGGATGACTGACCGTTACGTACTAGCCGCCACGCCCCCTCTCATGGACATAAATGGAAGGGGTGTGGCGTGACGTTACAAACACGGAAGCTCCAAGCTTCCATGTTCCGGACACCGACGCTGCTGGCCTGGAGATCGCGGGACCCCTGCAATCAGACATATTATCCCCTATCCTTTGGAATGGAGATAAGATGTTTTTCGCCGGTGTACCCCTTTAGGGTCTATTCACACGTACAGTATTCTGCACAGATTTGATGCGCAGGATTTCAATTCATTCAGTTTACATTGAAATCTGCAGCAGAAAATCCTGCGCATCAAATCTGCGTAGAATTCTGTACGTGTGAATAGACCCCTAAGGAACATTTTACCCGTGTTCATAGGAAAAAAAATAGGAGATAAAACACTTTCACAACAGTAAAATATACTGCATCGCTGAATGTACTCGAAGGGTTAAAGGGGTTACCCGGCGTTTTGCAAAATTCATATCCTGTCGGGTGTGTGAAATAATAATAAAAAAAAAAAAAAAAAAGCTAGACTTACCTAGCCCTGGTCCCCCACAGCTACCAATCGTCTCCGTCCAGTCCCCTGATCTTCTGTCTTCTTTCTGCTTCCAAGATGAGCACTTTGTACAGGACCTGCTGGCTCAGCCAATTACTGGCAGCGGGAGTGTCCCACCTCAGTCAGGGATTGGCTGAGTCAGCAGGTCCTGCTCCAAGCACTCGTCTTGGAAGAAGACAGAAGAGCAGGGGGACTGGGGCTAGGAAAATATTACTTTTCTTTTCTATATATTCCAGCAGGATATGAATTTTCACCAAACACCTGATAAAACCACCTGAACACTTTGTCCTTTTTTTTACCGGATCTCCCATAAAATGCAGGAATTGTGTTTTTACACGAAAGTTTTTTGCATTGTGTGTTCAGTAGACAATCAGTAGTTTTCTTTATACTTTATCTATGTGTGTTTTGCGCCATTGTTTACCTTCAATATTTAATTATTTTGTTTTATTGTTTCATTTAATGAAGTCCTGCCAGAAAGAGGAGCAGTCGGTGAGCGGCAGATATATGCCTATTATGAATGTATTCAGTTGCGTCCATTAACAGATCATGCTGAGGGGTCCGACCTCTGGAATCTCCTCGAATGCTGAGAAGGAAGAGGTTAGATCAGTGATTCAACACTGTGTACCATTGTATGGTTGGCTATAAATATAAGATGAATGAGCGCTCAGGCAACAGGTATCTCTTATGGAACCCCCCCCCCCCCCCCCCCAACACGCACGCTCATACAGTCACCTCCCCAAACATGCATGTGTTCTCAATTAGGAGAAAACCATTACCATACACCTCCAATGGCAGCTTATCTCCCTGAGGACAAAAGCATCAGGCAGTTGCGTTGGTCACGATATCCATTAGATGGTTGGCTGACCACCAACACAACACCTAACCCACCCCCCTTCATTTGGAGGTCTTTGATGGTCCGAGATTTTGTATCCCCACGTATATCTTTGTGATATGTCATCACTTTATGAAGATGGTACTGATGCACTACTGTAAATGCCCGTGTTTCAGATATGTCCTTTTTGTATTCACCTGGAGGACTCCAACCTAAGCCAACTCATTTCTGGACAATCGGTGTCGTCGAAAAGCAGAATAAATTCAGTAAAAATTAAACAGTTACCCATGATTAGAAGTCCTCTCCACAAACCCTTACGGTAGACTTGGTGTTTAATCTAAATAGCACAATCAGAAACTAGAATTGGTTGCTCTATAAGTTAGTACAGTCCATCTCTTATAGACCCACATTAAAGGGGTACTCCGCCCCTAGACATCTTATCCCCAGCGGTGGGACCCCCGCAATCTCCCTGCTGCACTAGGCGTTCGTTTAGAGTGTCGGGTGCAGCACAGGAGGCTTTTGACGTCACAGCCACGCCCCCTAAATGCAAGTCTATGGGAGGGGGCATGACAGCCCCGTCACACCCCCTCCCATAGACTTGCATTGAGGGGGCCTGGCCATGATGTCACGAGCGGGGCTTGACCATGCCATCACAAGCCTCCGCCCGCATCGCTAGTCATCCAGCATGGAGGGAAGTTCGCTTCATGCACCAGATGTCTGGGGTGCCGCAGCCGAGATCCTTTGGATAGGGGATAAGATGTCTAGGGGCGGAGTACCCCTTTATGTTACTAGACATCAAATGGAATAAGGTGACCAACGTGAGAAAAGGGTCCATTGCTTTGTAGAACTTCGAGACTGGCTTTAACCAAACCATTAGCATTGATGTTAAGAAATAGGACCTCACCAACCTTTCTGGTTCCTGGAATAAACCTTCAACAAAATATGGCTGCCCTACTTTCTGCCCTACTGGTCATGTTTTGTAATCGAGCATTGTTTCAGTGAGGGAATCTTTTGGACCATTGTCTTCTAGATATAGTCTTCCCTAGTCTACCGTAAAAATGTTGAACTGGAATCTGTACTTTCATAGTCTTTCTGGCACAACAGGTCTCATCATGGGTCAAGCAGCCTCAATTTTCCAGTCTTGTACATCTCCTCCGTCCAAGCAGTGGCCCCGGACTCATGTGTTGCCCATCATGGCATCGGTGACCCAAGGTGTCTGGTCTTTGATATTGGAATATGAATTTTGGATAAGACCTGTATTGACTCTGGATCCTTTGTATCCTTATCGTTGAAAACAATTCTCTAGTCTTTTGTAGCTCATCACTCATTTTCAGCTCTTACAAAGCCACCTTCATGCTACATGATATCCCAGGACTGGATCACAATCTGGAACCTTCTCAAGACCAGAACCAGAAGACTCAACACAGAGAATCCATTATCTGTCCAATAAACTGCTTTCCATCTAATCCCATGAATAATAGATAAGAAAAAATCTTATTGTACCTTGTGTAAAAGTCAGTCTGGTTTTTTGAGCATTTGAAACAATATGAATGACTTTTCAGGAAGAATCGGATAAGATGAGATAAAACGTTGTAACGTATTGTGTTGCAATTTAGTGCCTGTATGAAAGTTTGAGGGTCCTTGCGGCGCACTATAATTTTTCGGACATGTTGGGAAGATATTTTGGCATGGACTTAACTCAAAGGGTGTTATCCAGAACCTTTCACACTTGTCCTATTTAGGAGGCGACCTATTTCCTCTTCTTTTTTGGTTTTCAGGAAACCTTTTCGGAGATAAATCGATGGTTTATGACATATTTCCTTTCTACCTCTTAAAGTTTCTTTCCAACTTTTGGTGGAAAATGTATGAAGATCTGCGTGATGTTTATGGATCTTCTTCCTCGCTATTAGAGGTTGTTACCAATGAGGCCACAATGTTCTTGTCAACTACAATCTCACGAATTTGGAAGTTAGAACAGAAACTTCTGTCCTGGACCATGATCAGGAAAATCAGCTATGAAATCCTTAAAGGGGTACTCCACCCCTAGACACCCAGCATTTGTTTAGAGCGTCGGGTGCAGCACCCGTGACGTCACAGCCATGCTCGTTATGTCATGGCCATGCTCCCTCAATGCAAGTCTAGGGAGGAGGGGGTGTGACGGCCGTTACGCCCCCTCCCATAGACTTGCATTGAGGGGGCATTATATATAAAACAATGTTGATCATTGGAGAACCTCAATCTATCGGGTAAAACCAAACCCTTACGTAAAATATGCACCAAATCTGGATTAGTTCTTGAGTGGAAATTGCTGAAGGTGCATACAAAAGCAAACTCCAAAAGCCAAATCGGCCAATTTTAGCATAACTGGCCACTTTTGTTCTTCTTATAACCTGCTGTTAGAGGTGTCTGGCAGCAACTTATTCCCGTCTGCCCATTGAGAACACATGCACACTTGGCCCAACCGAGCACGTGCATTTAGAGGAAGGCCTGATGATGGAACGTTTAACTTACAGCCTTTAAAAGTGTATTGGGGTGGGGGGAGAGTTAACCCTTCGATGAAGACTATAAAGTGTATGGGGGGGGGGGTTAACCCTTTAATGATGACTATATGACCTAGATCAGTGTTCGCCAAACTATGGGTGTTGCACGTATGTTGCAAAACTACTAAGTTTGCCACCAGTGGAGGTCCACAGTTTAAGGGTACGTTCCCACACGGCGTATACGCAGCGTATTTGACGCTGCACAAAATTTACGGCAGCAGCGGGAAATACGCTGCGTATTCCTCGCTCACTATACACACAGGGCTTTCCGGCGGCAGCCCTATGTGTGCAATGAGTTTTGGAGGCAGAGCTGCACGTCACAGTCACGCCGGCACACGGCCCCGCCTCTAAAACTCACTACACGCGTAGGACTGCCACCGGAAAGCCCTGTGTGTATAGTGAGCAAGAAATATGCAGCGTATTTCCCGCTGCTGCCGTAAATTTTGCGCAGCGTCAAGTACGCTGTGTATACGCCGTGTGGGAACGCACCCTTAGGTGCACTGCCCTGGAGAACGTGCACATGATGTTGTCTTCGTGGCCTTCCATAAACACTCAGACTAGATTTCTATGTTTTAGTGAATCTATGGGATTTTGTCAGAATCTGCTATGATTTAATATCCATGGGATGGTTAGACTATCACATATGAAGGGAAATGGTGTGGAGATGTCTGACAACCGACTGCTCATCTCCATAGGATTCATATATGTTTGTTTGTACCATGCAGGAATCACCTATCAAATCTTTAACCTTTAGGATCATGGGCCACTTTGTAAATAGGATGAGTTTCAGCTACTTTCCTCTTGTCCAGAGCCAACTTCTTCCTACTAAGTTAACCCTATTTAATCTAGAGAAGTCATCGAAAGCACCATTTATATGAGGCAAAAGCTGGTTACCATTTTCTTGTGGTCTGGAGATATGGATCACGTTATTACAACAATGTTATTCTTGATAATGCAGGACAATCTAACCAACCAAGACACTGTTCTGTAGACTTTTAGTAAGTGTTTGGCCCGATCCAACCATGTTGGGAATTGTCTGGTTGTATTATCCAGGATATCCTCTGGACTACAAATATTTAATTTAATATATTATTTATGGTCTATTGAAGGACTCAATCAATGGAGACACTGACCTCCATTTTTATAAGGGACCCACCAACTGTTGAAGACTTTGTACTTCGTTCTAGAAGAAGTTATCTACCGTAACTAAAAATTGTTTACAAGCAACATGATAATCGTGTAAAATAACAATAGGAATGATACTCCCCACAATCCCCACGTCTACCAATGCTTGGCCGTTCTCTCTTCACCGAGCCATACAGATGATGTGGACTGACTGTAAGGGATGACGTGTGAAGAACATTGTGAAGTCAGGGATTGGGTGCAGAGGTCACATGTCATGTTGTTAAGCCATTACCAGTACTGGGTAAACAGAGACAAGTGGTGGGGGGAATCGGGGAAGCATCTGGCACAGGAGCGGAACGTGAGGGATATGGACTCCTTCGAAACCTGCCCAGTGACTCAGGGGCAGCCATAGTAGAGGTTATAGACCAGCACTTCTGTGGCTGGTGGTGCACATGGTGGGGGAGATCCAGGCATATGAAAAGAAGTAAACCCAGCACTCACCAATGCTGCTAAATGTAGAGAGGTTTATTGTTCCATATTCATAACGTCAGTGGTACAGATACAGGACGCGTTTCGGCAATTGCCGAAATGCGTCCTGTATCTGTACCACTGACGTTATGAATATGGAAAAATAAACCTCTCCTGATTTAGCAGCATTGGTGAGTGCTGGGTTTACTTCCAGCCATCGGTTTAGTCGAGGACGACATAGAAACATTTGTCATGGAGAACCCTACCAAAATATATGGAATCAACCCTACCATTGCTTCTTCACTATACTGTGCCACCCTGTAAAAAGCAGCCATCAGAAAGAAGGATGCCTTACAATATTTTAGGTTTTTGTTGGTCCATAACTAGTCAGTCGTGGGTAACCTTGTATGCCACAAAACATTGCTTCATAGCTCCAGGCTCATACAGGAAACCTACGGCCAGGAGATTGAGGGTGGACTCAATGCTAGTCGTTCAGTCATCTGTGATGGCAGCAGAGGTCACATGTCATGTTGTTAAGCCATTACCAGTACTGGGTAAACAGAGACAAGGAGGGGGCAGATCAGGGAAGCATCCGGCACAGGAGTGGAACGTGAGTGCTACTCCTTGTGTGTTATGGACTCCTTAGAAACCTGCCCAGTGACTCAGGGACAGCCATAGTAGAGGTTATAGATCAGCATTTCTGTGGCTGGTGGTGGACATAATGGGGGGAGATCCAGGCATATGAAAAGAAGAAAACCCGGCACTCACCAATGCTCCTAAATCAAGAGAGGTTTATTGTTCCATATTCATAACGTGAGTGATACAGATACAGGACGTGTTTCGGCCTGTATCTGTACCACTGGCATTATTATGGAGCAATAAACCTCTCTTGATTTAGGAGCATTGGTGAGTGCCGGTTTTACTACTTTTCAGTGCCAGCCAATGTTGGGCAACGTCATAAGCCACGAAACATTGCTTCATAGCCCCAGGCGGATACTGAAAACCTGCGGCCGGGAGATTGAGGGTGGACTCAATGCTAGTCGTTCAGTCATCTGTGATGGCAGCAGAGGTCACATGTCATGTTGTTAAGCCATTACCAGTACTGGGTAAACAGAGACAAGGAGGGGGCAGATCAGGGAAGCATCCGGCACAGGAGTGGAACGTGAGTGCTACTCCTTATGTGATATGAACTCCTTAGAAACCTGCCCAGTGACTCAGGGACAGCCATAGTAGAGGTTATAGATCAGCACTTCTGTGGCTGGTAGTGCACATGGTGGGGGAAATCCAGGCATATGAAAAGAAGTAAACCCGGCACTCACCAATGCTGCTAAATATTGAGAGGTTTATTGTTCCATATTCATAGCATCAATGGTACAGATACAGGACGTGTTTCGGCAATTGCTAAAACGCGTCCTGTATCTGTACCACTGATATTATTATTATGGAGCAATAAACCTCTCTTGATTTAGCAGCATTGGTGAGTGCCGGGTTTACTTCTTTTCAGTACCAGCCAATGTTGGGCAATGTCGTATGCCACAAAACAGCCCCAGGCTGATAAAGGAAACCTATGGCCAGGAGATTGAGGGTGGACTCAATGCTAGTCGTTCAGTCATCTATGATGGCAGCAGAGGTCACATGTCATGTTGTTAAGCCATTACCAGTACTGGGTAAACAGACAGGGGGAAGGGGGATCAGGGAAGCATCCGGCACAGGAGCGGAATGTGAGTGCTACTCCTTATGTGTTATGGACTCCTTAGAAACCTGCCCAGTGACTCAGGGACAGCCATAGTAGAGGTTATAGATCAGCATTTCTGTGGCTGGTGGTGGACATAATGGGGGGAGATCCAGGCATATGAAAAGAAGAAAACCTGGCACTCACCAATGCTCCTAAATCAAGAGAGGTTTATTGTTCCATATTCATAACGTGAGTGATACAGATACAGGACGTGTTTCGGCAATTGCCAAAATGCGTCCTGTATCTGTACCACTGGCATTATTGTGGAGCAATAAACCTCTCTTGATTTAGGAGCATTGGTGAGTGCCGGGTTTACTACTTTTCAGTGCCAGCCAATGTTGGGCAACGTCATAAGCCACGAAACATTGCTTCATAGCCCCAGTCGGATACTGAAAACCTATGGCCGGGAGATTGAGGATGGACTCAATGCTAGTCGTTCAGTCATCTGGTGAACAGTAACCAGGTTATTACGTGAAGTTGCACTTTATATAAAAAAAAAAAAAAACAGCAATCCAAGCCAAACCCTGATGTGGATAAGGACTATTTATACGGCTCCCTATAGAGTAGCGTCCTGTTTGTGTGTTTTTATAGCTTTGATGTAAATGACGAGCAGTGTCCATAGCGAAGGTGATAAAAGATGCCATAGTTCTATCCAGGGCGTATATGACCTAAGAGAACTCGTCCGTTGAGGCTTTTTTATTTACAGGGTTTATTTATATCATTCTGCTTTTTAATGATTGTTTTCTGTTTGATATTCTGATCCTCTTTCTTTCTCCAATAATCCTCGTTTTATCCCTTTATCAGCCGGCACAGTCACTTTCTCTGATGTGTTCGCTCATTTCCCTTTTGTAATCATTTGTGAAGGGATCAAATGTGTTGTAGACCCTTTGAAAAGTGCATTGTTACTGTGTATGAATAAAAAAAGATTAAAACTTTTCTCATCCTCGTGGTTAATATTCTGCAGCAAAAATCTGTGGAAAAAAGGGCATCTACCAAAGTCATATAATGGAAACAGAGGTAGGTGCTTCACCAAGACCCTTGCGCCCTAGGGGACCCAAAATCTGCTTTTATATATAACAGCACACCAGAATTACATGGAAAATACATCATACATCACATGACTTATCCTGTACTGATCCTGAGTTATATCCTGTATTATACCCCAGAGCTGTACTCACTATTCTGCTGGTGAGGTCACTGTGTACATACATTACATTACTTATCCTGTACTGATCCTGAGTTATATCCTGTATTATACTCCAGAGCTGTACTCACTATTCTTCTGGTGAGGTCACTGTGTACATACATTACATTACTTATCCTGCACTGATCCTGAGTTATATCCTGTATTATACTCCAGAGCTGTACTCACTATTCTGCTGGTGAGGTCACTGTGTACATACATTACATTACTTATCCTGTACTGATCCTGAGTTATATCCTGTATTATACCCCAGAGCTGTACTCAATATTGTGCTGGTGAGATCACTGTGTACATACATTACATTACTTATCCTGTACTGATCCTGAGTTATATCCTGTATTATACTCCAGAGCTGTACTCACTATTCTGCTGGTGAGGTCACTGTGTACATACATTACATTACTTATCCTGTACTGATCCTGAGTTATATCCTGTAGATCTTTTATTAAAATTTCAAACATAACAATAAAAAAATTACAAAACATAAACATATCATATCCGACAGAACATATCAATATAATGATCATAAAACCATCACCATAGCATAAAATACAACACCGGTCCACCCCACACTCATTCCTGCACACAAACAAATATATACAATATTTACAAAAGACAGATTCCTATAATACCCATACCATACTAATAAACTATATACACTAATATACACTAATACTAAATGTGATTTTCCTGGCCCAGTTGCAATACCAAAAACCCAATACCAGTAATATACCAAAAGAATAACAACAACAACAATAATAATATATACAAAATAATAAAAACCAACACAAACAAAATAACACCACTTTTTTTTATTTTTCTATTTTTTATTTTTTATTTTTTTTTGGCCCTGAGCTGGTCCCGCATCCCATGCCCCCAGTACATGTTACCAGACGTCCATGAACCAGTCCAGGATTTTCTGTATATATAAAAGTCCCATACAAACCCCCTCCCCCCTTTTTAACCCACCACCCAACCTAAACTAAACCCAATCCCCAGGTGGCATCACACAATATATACAATATATACATTACATAAAATATACACAGACTAACAATATATAAGTATACAAATAGACTACAACAATAAATACAATAACAAATACATATAACACTATAAGCCAAACAACAAACCCCTAAAGCTCAAGTTCAGCGCCTGCAAGCCCTATATTACCATAAACCAACTGCTCAAAACAAAAAGACTAATGTGCCAGCATCAGCCCACCACCAGGGGGAGACAACAGGCTAAGGCACTTTAAAGGCAGAGCCCCTCCATAGACGAGAGGCCCTGCCAGCACCCAGCCTCTCGTACTCCAGAGAACGCACCTTCACCAGGTCACCGAGAATGTTCCTAACCACCACATCCACAGGGAGGATTTTACGCTGCGTCGACACTAAACACCGTGCGTTCCACGTGTAGTACCTAACCACTGAGCTGACTAGGAATAAAGTGCACCGGTCCCAGCCTCCAAGGTTTCTGAATGCCCCATAGGCCCATTCCGCATAGGAGAGACTGGCCAGCCGAGGCCAACCAATGGAAGCGCCCACCCTGGTGTAAACCTCTGTGTTAAAGGGACAATGAAGCAGAAAATGCTCCATGCTTTCCAGCATGCCTCCACACTCTTCGCGGGGACATCCCCGGTCATCAGAGCTCCTGCACTTCAGATTGTCCCTCACACACAGTTTCCCATGGAAGCAGCGCCAAGTCAAGTCCCAAAACTTCAAGGGGATCCTGATAGAATTCAAAAGCTCTAAACCCACCTCCAGATCCCGACTTGGGCAGTCCTTGAGCGCCAATGGCCTCTGGAAATGAGAAGACAGGACCCTCTTGTCAAGGAATTTCCTCGACAGAGTCCTAATCTCCCCCATCCCCAGACCCCACCGACGAATAACCTTCAGAACCGGGGTAGCGTAAGCCGGGAGATGCCCGTGTGGTGTGCGAAGATCCTTCACTTGCCCTCCTGTCTCCCATTCCTGGAAGAAAGGCCAAAACCATCCCCTACAGGAGGATACCCACGGAGGAGCCCTCTCTGACCAGAGGTTTGCTATATTGGTCTTAAGAAAGGTATTCACTAGGAATACCACAGGGTTGACCATACACAACCCCCCTAGTCTCCTTGTACGGTAAGTAACCTCCCTCTTCACTAGGTTCAGTCTGTTCCCCCATAACATTTGGAAGAACACACTGTAGACCCGGGCCCAAAGAGGTTCTGGCAACATGCATACACTGCCCAGGTATATCAGTAAAGGGAGCAGGAATGTTTTGATCAGGTTAACCCTTTCCCGGAGGGTCAAAGACCAACCCTTCCACTGATCCACCTTCTGAGCGGCGATCTTAAGCCTGCTGTCCCAGTTTTGTTTGGGGTAATCCCCTTGGCCAAATTCGATGCCGAGAACTTTTGCAGATTCCTGGGGCTCTGGAAGGGCGTCCGGGAGATCAAAATTAGGATCTCCCCCTCCCAGCCAGAGACTCTCGCACTTATCCCGGTTGATCTTGGACCCGGATGCCTCCGAGTAGCGGTCCACCTCTGACATCACCCATCTGCCCTCCTCTTGTGAGGAGACAAACACGGTGACATCATCAGCATACGCTACCGCCCTCAGAGCCAAATCCGGCACCGCCAGGTCCATTCTCACCCCCGCCAACGGTCCACAATCAATCCTCCTAAGGAAAGGATCAATTGCAAACACGTACAGCAACGGGCTCAAAGGACAACCCTGACGGACACCAGACCCAACCTCAAAAGAGCGGCCAATCCAACCATTCACAAGCGGGAAACTCTCTGCCCCTGCGTACAAGGTCTTAAGCCAATCAACAAACCCCCCCGGCAGGCCATATCTCAGAAGAACAGACCAGAGGTACTCATGGTTAACCCGATCAAACGCTTTTGCCTGATCCAAGGACAGCAAGTACCCCTTCCAGTGGCCAGCCCTACCCTGCTCCACAGCCTCTCGGACACTGAGCACAGCACTAAATGTACTGTGGCCCGGAACAGAGCAATGCTGAGCCCCCGAAAGGAGCCGGGGTGCAAACTCCACCAGCCGGTTAAACAGCACTTTTGCCAGAATCTTTCGGTCCACATTGAGAAGCGCTATGGGACGCCAATTCTCAATGTGGAACGGGTCTTTACCCTTTGACAGGATGATCAGCGCTGACCTCCTCATTGACTTTGGCAGAGTGCCCGAGGATAGACACTCATTAAATACCTCGGTCAACAGGGGAACCAAAGTGTCCTTAAAGGTCTTATAGAACTCAGATGTTAAGCCATCTGGACCGGGTGACTTCTTGAGGGCAAGCCCATCAATAGCCATCCTGACTTCCTCTTCCCGGATCATCTCTGTCAAAACGTCAAGAGAGGGGTCTACTCCTAGTTCAGGGATGGTTTCAGCCAAGAAAGCTGACACCTTATCCCGATCTAGATCCTTCCTTCCCAAGAGGTGCGAGTAAAAGGATCTGACGACCTCCAAGATCCCTGATCTGGACCTTTTCAAGGATCCCGTACTATCAATCAGTCCTGAGACTACCTTACTATTCACTGACATCTTGCAGTTTCTGTAAGGGTCGGGCGAGCGGTACTTCCCGTAATCCCTCTCAAAAACCAAAGATGCGTGCCTATCGTACTGACACCTCATCAGCAAGGATTTCACTCTGGAGATATCATCACGACTACCTCCAGTCGAGACAAGGTGCTCAAGTTTCTTCCTCAGGCCCTGGTACAAACGGTACCTGTTTAGGCTTCTGAGGCCTGAGAGCTGGCGGAAGAATCTCGCAACCCTTTTTTTGAAGATCTCCCACCACTCTGACTTACTGCTACAAAGGCCCAGCAATGGTACCTGGCTCTGAAGAAAATCCTCAAAGGACTGTCTTATCTCCGCTTCTTCCAAGAGAGACGAATTCAGCTTCCAATAGCCTCTGCCCATCCGGGGGGTCTCTGTAACATTCAGAGAAAACAAAATTAAACAGTGATCGGAGAACTCCACCTCAACAACAGACACTGCTGAAGAGACGGCCTCCTCCTTTAAATAAAACCTATCTATCCTAGACCTACAACTACCCCTATGATAGGTGAATCCCGCGTGGCCTGGGGTGTGCCGGATGTGGACATCCACCAGGCGAGCCTCACTCGCTATGCTATTTAGGGCGACGCTATCATAAGTCAGCTTGTCTCTGGCACCTCCCCTGTCTTGGGGCCTCGTGACAGCATTAAAGTCCCCTCCAAAGACCACCTGCCGACTTGTAAAAAGATAGGGCTTGATCCTCATAAAGAGACACTTCCGGTCCCACTTAGACTGTGGGCCGTAGATGTTAATAAGGCGAAGTTCTTGTCCCTTCATGAGGACATCTAAGATCAGGCACCTCCCCATTTCTAACTCGATAACCCGTCGGCATTCTACCGCTGCGGTAAAAAGGACCGCCACTCCGCTATACGGCTCGGCCCCAAGAGACCAGTAGGAGGGCCCATTCCTCCACTCTCTTTTAGCCTTGTAGATAGATGACATATCTGTTAGCCTGGTCTCTTGCAAAAATAAAATATCAGCATTAATATGGGCAAAAAAATCATAGGCCGCAAATCGAGCCGTATCTGACTTTATGCTGGCAACATTAATGGATGCCAGAGTCAACGGAGAGGGTGCCGCCATCAAGGGTGATTGAGTTAGACAGCTTTCTTTTTCCCACCATCCTTCCCATCCACCCCACCACCCTCCTCATCAGATGATGGTTTACCCCTTTTTAGTGAGATGGATGTGTCCATTTTCCCTTTATTTACATTTTCCTCGTCCCCTGACTCTGAGCCAGTCCCCCCCCCTGAAGACATAGGTTCCCCAGGGAGAGAGGACTCAGGGTCCCCTGTGGGCCCCACCGCAACATCCGGAACCTCACCCCCAGCCTCCTCCTCTGAAGAGGAAATGTCGCGGAGGGCTCGGAACCGGTTGGAGAGACCAATCAGAGGGGGGTCAGTTGTACCTTCCTTTGGCATCTGGCGGGTGGGAGAAGATTTTAAATCTCCCTTTTTCTTATTCCTCCGAGTACCCCGCTTTGTTTCTGCCCATCTCCCTCTGTCCTCATCCACGCTCTCACCATGGGAGGACAGCGAGGAGACAGTATCCTCCTCTTTGTGGATCCTTCCAGTCTCCTCATCCAGTTCACTATCCCCCAGGGCCTCAGCAGTAACACTGGTCGCAGGGACAGGATCAGAAGCCACCTCAGCTGGCTGATGCTCCAGTGACTCCCGAATCTCCCTATCCCTTTGACGCTTCTTGAGACGCCTCAGTTGGGCAGGCGTCTTCTGCTTACTTTTCTTCCCTGGCCCCTGCACCCCTTCATCCCCGCCAGCCATCCCCCCAGCAGAGTTCACCTCATGGCTTACCCCCACTGGGGCAACAACCGCGTTGACAAAGGAACGAGGGCAGCGACTGAATGGGTGACCTAAGTCACCACACAGGTGACACCTAATCTCTGCACAAGATGCAGCGAGATGGCCTATTTCCCCACACAGAGTGCACTTCTGCACAGTGCAATTGGCACTAAAATGTGTGGGGTCACCACATCTGTGACAGAGCTTCGGCTGACCCTGGTAGAAGATCTGGATACGATCCCTTCCGAGGAAGGTCGCAGATGGTATATGGGTAACGGTGTTTCCTGAAAGCTTAAGCTTGACCATAAACGTCCAGGCCCCTGACCAGATGCCATATTCATCCCTGTTCTTTTTTGGGACCTCCACCACCTCTCCATACCGACCTAGCCACGTCATGATGTCAATACAAGAAAGTGATTCGTTACGGGTTAAAACGGTCACTTTCTTGACATTGTTTTGGCGAGACACCGCCTGAATGGCAAAGTCTCGCCAGCCGGGCTCATTCTTTACCAGCTCATAATTTGACCAGAAGAGCTCAAGCCCCTCTGGCCGAACAAAGCTGATATCGAACTCAGGGGTACCATAAGGATGTATTAAGGCGTAGATGTCAGCTGCCTTAAAGCCCAACTTCAGCAGAAGCTCAACAACTTTAGATCTTGGAGGACATGTATCACTGCCTCTCCACCTCAGCCGGACCACATTCCTTCGGAGACCACCTGGCCCGGCTGTTGGGAGGGACCACACAGTATCCCCCCCTCTTTCCTCTCGGAAGGCTGAAAGACCATGTCTTTCTATCCAAAAGGATAGATCAACCTCCCTACCCTCTACATTGATTGATCTCTCCCCTCTCCTTAAGGCCCCCAGGAGACGCTGCTGCAAATTGCCCCCCCCAGAGCCAGAAGACGAGGAAGGTGCCCCCCTCCCCCCAGCGGTGACATTTGCGTAGCTGCGTACCGGTGCTGCCACCGCTGGGGGTGCAACTGGACCAGGCCCTACATCCCCACCACTAATCTGTGCCCCTTCACCACCCTCCTCCACATAATCCATACTCACACCATTATTGCCTGTTTTAGCTGATGTGCCCCCCATACCTCCACCCGTGCTACAGCCCATGCTACAATTCACTCCAACATTAACCTCCTCATTCATACTGGCTGGACCGGTGCGTTCTGGTGCAGATAGTGTACCATCAGCATCACTGGGTACCAGAGCTGGAGCCACCACCACAGGACAGGTCACCGGTCCTTTATACAAGGACCGGGAAGCCTGCCTAGCCTGTTTATTAGTGGCCCCAGGCCTGTTTTTACTGGTACCCTCCGCCTCATCAGTACTGGAGTTTTCTGCTCCTGGGCGCCGCTGTTCTGGATAAGCGGCGCCAATACAAAATAAAGGTTTTAGTCCAGTCTTTCTGGGAGGCGAAGACATCTTGGCCCCAGCAGCTCTTTCACGATGACACCGCTGCTCCAAAGGAACAGCAGTGCCAACGCTCAGAGCCACCGGAGCTCCCGCAGCTGACTCTGGCACAAAGCTGCCCCCCCCTCCCGTTAGGGAGCAGCCCAATGTGCCAGAGCCATCCATGCCCATCGCTGGGCAAATATCACTGTCCGACCTCACAGCCGATACATTGTCTGCTCCACCACTGTTACTACAAACAGCGATGGAGCTCACCGCCACACTAGACTCCATACTCTCCCCACTCTCCTGCACTGAGTCCACAGCAGAACTCAGGCTGGGCTGAGAAATGGGGTTCACACAGTGAGCTGACCCTGCGGCCAGTCCGGGGGGCTCAGGGAGGGGGGTATATACAAATGTTACCTGCTCCTGGAGCTTGGTCTTCTTTAGCTTCTTTTTCCTTCCCCCAGGTGCCTCCTCTGGTAACTCATCCCCAAACGTGAAGTCCTGGAGGCGACCTGGGGACTCTAGGAGCTGGATCTGGGCCATCAGCGCCCCTCCCTGGTGACTGGTGCTGCTCTCATCCCCCGAACCGCCAGAGCCACGGCCAGATGACATCGCCACTTGCCCTGCAGGGAGCCCACTGTATGGGGTCAGATGTTGCAGACCCCCGGGTGGATTTGGCTCAACATTATCGGCCTCCGCAGCGTCCCCTTCCTCCTCCACCCGTGGCTGAAGCCCCCTCAGCCGTCTCTGCTTCTCTCTCTCCATTGTATGAAAGCGGTCTTCATTTAAAAGTTTTTCCCTAAATGGCCCGCTGTTCTCTAAAATAAAAGTTCTCTTCTTCTCCAGTATCCTTATTTCATTTTTCAGCTGTTTAATCCGGGCTGACAGCTCAGCTTTCTGTCGTTTCGCCGCAGTTTCCATCAGGGCTTTTGCTTCCCGTACCTCCTCCTGGAGCCTATACAAGCTGCCCCTTGCTTCCTCATATCCACGGATGTGTTCTGCCACACGAGAGTTATGGGGGACTCCAGACTCCCGGGCCCTAGGCATCCCCCAATCCTCCTCCACACATCCGTGGGCATTTAGCTTTGCACCAGGAGGAGTATCACAGTCCACATTGTCAAGCCTTGTTGTCACAGTACCTGTGCTTCCGGAACTTCTTGCACTTGTAGTCCCACAACTTGCAGGGCCAGCCTTGCGGCTGCTCTTTGTCTCTACGGGTTCAGGGGTGGCTGGAGATGCATCGCTGCACCTCCTGGCAGAGCGCCTCAACCCGGAGACCTCTGATGCACTTCCTGACGCTGGTCCCTCCACACCTGGTCGCTGGCTCCCCCTGCCCCCCGCGGACCTGATTCGGGGGGCAGGTGTTGGGGTTCTCCTCTCCTCACTCATGCCTGAACACACGCTCTCCCTCTGGGGAAGGAAGAACGCTGTCCGGCACAGATGACACGGCAGAGCTCAGAGCGCACACACACCAAACAATCCAGCAAACGACTTCCTCCACACTCAGCAGACTCACAGGAAGATGCTCCCTCTAGTGGCCAGACTCCAGAGCTGTACTCACTACTCTGCTGGTGAGATCACTTTGTACATACATTACATTACTGATCCTGTACTGATCCTGAGTTATATCCTGTATTATACTCCAGAGCTGTACTCACTATTCTGTTGGTGAGGTCACTGTGTACATACATTACATTACTTATCCTGTACTGATCCTGAGTTATATCCTGTATTATACTCCAGAGCTGCACTCACTATTCTGCTGGTGAGATCACTTTGTACATACATTACATTACTGATCCTGTACTGATCCTGAGTTATATCCTGTATTATACTCCAGAGCTGTACTCACTATTCTGTTGGTGAGGTCACTGTGTACATACATTACATTACTTATCCTGTACTGATCCTGAGTTATATCCTGTATTATACTCCAGAGCTGCACTCACTATTCTGCTGGTGGAATCACTGTGTACATACATTACATTACTTATCCTGTACTGATCCTGAGTTATATCCTGTATTATACCCCAGAGCTGTACTCATTATTCTGCTGGTGAGATCACTGTGTACATACATTACATTACTTATCCTGTACTGATCCTGAGTTATATCCTGTATTATACTCCAGAGCTGTACTCACTATTCTGCTGGTGAGGTCACTGTGTACATACATTATATTACTTATCCTGTACTGATCCTGAGTTATATCCTGTATTATACCCCAGAGCTGTACTCACTATTCTGCTGGTGAGATCACTGTGTACATACATTACATTACTTATCCTGCACTGATCCTGAGTTATATCCTGTATTATACTCCAGAGCTGTACTCACTATTCTGCTGGTGAGGTCACTGTGTACATACATTATATTATTTATCCTGTACTGATCCTGAGTTATATCCTGTATTATACCCCAGAGCTGTACTCACTATTCTGCTGGTGAGATCACTGTGTACATACATTACATTACTTATCCTGTACTGATCCTGAGTTATATATCAGACAGGAGGCTCATATCTTATGCATTATTCTTTCTTTAATAATGCCCACAGCAGAACACTTAGGTAATCAACTCAATAAAAGAAAAAACTACAACTCCCAGCAGTCCTAGAACCACAGAAGCCACTCCTCGCCTGTAGCCCCTATATAAGGACTGCCCACGTATAGATCCTCCTCTTTCTTTCTGCTCATAGCAGACCCAAGATAAGTGTACTCTATATATTACTTCTATCTGTTTTATATATCTGTTATTATTATTATTGTATTATTATTAGTATTATTATTCTATATCTGGACCTAGTGTAGTACTTTTTCCAAGTGATTAAGTACTCACAGGCCTCATTTCTGCTCCTTGTTTTCTCTCCTATTTTCGCTTTCGCCCGAACGCCGGAGACTCCCGGTACTGGGTTTCTCTCTCTGTCACCGTTCCGACACCTCTCGTCCTCCGCTCATTCCTATTTCACTTTCCCCTCCCCCCCCCCCCCACCTTTTCGCCATTTTGCGCCTTCTTCTTCGTCCCGAGTTCGCGCGCGCGGCCTAGGGGCGGAGTATTCTCGGCATTGGCCGCTTCTCATTGCGGCCTGCGCTCGGGAGGGGGCGGCGTTTCTGCGCGTCATAGGGAAGCGCTCCTGCGTCCTCCTATCAGGGCCCAGAGGGACGTAGTCTCGCGAGACTTCGTCTCCTGGGTACAGGGACTTTGGGCTCCCCTCCTACCGCGGCGCCAGTGCAACGCTAGCGGTGTGGAGGACGGAGCCTGTACTGTGTTCTTGTAGGTAGTGCAGTTTTTTCCAAAACCCTATCTATAGATCTTTTGTGGGAAACGGAATTTATTCCAACTACTTAGGATTCTAGCTGTGCAAGTTGGGTTCAATATATATTTAACCCCTCAGTCACTGCCCAAATTCTTTGCACTATTTAACAGGGTATTTAATATGGCTGATGAACCTTCATCTGCTCCCCTCAGAGGGTAAGCTCTCTCCCTGGATACGGCGCAGTTTATGACCGCCACCCAGATCCAGGACTTAATTAACAAGTCTGTCCAAGCAGCCCTGGCGACCATAGTACCCTCTGGCCCGCAGCAACCGGGTTCCAATGGGTCAGTCCCTCCACTTCATGGCGGGGATCCGCATGTAAAAAAGGGCAAGGCTTCCCATAAAAGGAAGCATACCTCTGACTCCCCGGCAGGGGAAGATAATAATATGCTCCGGACAGCCCCTACCCCGGTCTGTCAACCCCAGCATTCTTCAGACTCCGCGCGACCCCTGGGCCTCGGGGAGTTACATGGCAAGAGGCATAAGTCTGCTAGACGGGCCAAACCCGACTCCTATGTAGACTCCTCTACTGAGGATTCTTCGGGTTCATCCCATGAGTCTGAGGACCATGAGTCCAACCCCGATATTGACGAGGATGCTGGGGATACGGCGCTCGACTCCGACGCCAACCCTGCCACGCAGGGCAATGTCATCCTAGATGCCCTAGGAGAACCCCTTTTTCACCCAGATGCGATCTCCCATCCGAGATCGGGCGACTGGTCTCCACTCCCCCACGTGGCCCAATATGTGGAACTTTGGGCTCGTAAATCCCTTGATAGATCAAGCCGTAATAAGCTGAGGGCTGAATGCCCTTGACCCTTTATCCCCAATAAAGTGGTGGTTACTCCCGAGGTGGACCCCATCCTGACTAAATACTTGATAAAATCAGGTAAATTTCCTAAGAAAGGAATTGAACGCTCCTTCAAAACTATTCAGGAGCGTATCCTTGATTTGATGGGCCCTCTCACTAAAATCCTTAATTTATCTGAACATGCTGTAGCGACGGATCAGCCCGTTGACATCCGTCAACTCCGTGGGTGGGCCCAGAGAGCCATTTGCCTAGCAGGTACTGCTAATACCACCTGCTCAGTTGAGAGGCGCCGGTCGATCCTGATGCGTCTCGATCCCCAACTATCCCACCTGGCCGAGACTGAACCTGGTCCTTCGGCAGCAGGCATGCTTTTTGGGGACAGTCTTATGAAGGATATCAACCGATTCGTCTGCCTTTTTACCGGCTTAGACAAGGCCCAAACTTCCCTAAAGAAAGCGGGGTCCAATAAAATTTTTACCCGGGCCGGCAGAAGTAGAGGCCAATCTGCCGGCCGTTCTGCACCCTATAGGCCACAGGGCAGACCCTTTGCCCAATACCAGTATCCCCAGGCTCCTCCGTCCTACACCGTACCAGTGGTTCAGCCATCACCATTCTTCCCTCCCCGAGGTCGACCCTGGAGAGGCCGTGGCGGACGTGGATACCCCCGTTCCCGTCCTTCTACCGGTGAGTGTACCTTACATCCCACATTCTCACATACCTGTGGGGGGGCGATTGATGTATTTTACCCACGCCTGGTCTGCGATTACGGCAGACGCGTGGATTCTTCAGACAGTTCAGGGGTTTCGCATAGAGCTCCTCTCCTTGCCAGTTCTGGGGGTGATTCCAACCCCTATCAGGTTTTCAGATCAGAACGCCACCCTCATAGACAGCGAGGTTCGAGATCTCCTGTCCAAACACGCGATCATGGAGTCCGACCCATCTTCCCTAGGATTCATAAGCAACCTTTTCCTAGTGAGGAAAAAAGGAGGCGGCTACCGCCCGGTCATAAACCTGAGAGACCTAAACCAACATGTCACGTATCGCCATTTCAAGATGGAGGGGATTCATTCCCTCCGGGATCTCTTACTACCAGGAGACTGGCTGGTGAAGGTAGACTTGAAGGATGCCTACCTCACCGTCCCTATTCACCCGGAATCACAACAGTTCCTCCGCTTCCTTTGGCAAGGCCACATGTGGAAATTTACTTGCCTCCCGTTCGGCCTATCGTCCGCCCCGTGGTGTTTCACCAAACTGATGAAACCGGTGGTGGCGGCTCTGAGGAGCAGGGGGGTTCGCCTGATCATCTACCTAGACGACCTTCTTATCATGGCCCGTTCCAAGGCTCAGGCCTCCCTTCACATGTCATGGACGATATCGTTACTGCATTCTCTGGGCTTCATAGTCAACCGAGCAAAGTCGGTCCTGATCCCAGCTCAGGAGATGGAATTCCTGGGTTTCTTGGTGGACACCAATCGCGCAATGCTACGGCTCCCCAAGGCCAAACTTGCCCTGATTCGCAAGGAAATCAGGGCGGTTTTACGCAAAGGTTGCTTATCATTGCGGATCCTGGCGCGCCTGGTGGGACTCCTGGCGGCTTCCATCCAGGCTATCTTTCCGGCCCCCTTGCACTACCGAGCCCTTCAAAGGCTCAAGATCCTTCATCTGCGCCAGGGCCTCAGATACGCAGACAAGGTACCCCTTTGTCCGGCGGCTATCGAAGAGTTGCATTGGTGGCTTCGTCATGCCGTCGAATGGAACGGCAAGACCATTTTCAACCCCTGTCCGGACATCATCATAGAGTCGGACGCGAGCCGTCTTGGCTGGGGCGCTCGATGCGGGGAGATTTCCACAGGAGGGACCTGGTCCGTCATGGAGGGCGACCTGCATATCAATGCATTGGAGCTATTGGCGGCATTTTTTGCCGTCAGGAGCTTCATGCCTCGTTCGTCCAATTGTTGTGTGTTATTACGCATGGACAACGTGGCAGCGGTTCAGTATGTTAACCGCTTGGGGGGCACCAGATCCAGGATCCTGGCGGATCTTGCCAAGGATTTCTGGCACTTCTGCCTTGCCCGCAACATTATCCCGGTAGCAGAGTACATTCCAGGGGTCTCCAACACGGTGGCCGACTGGAATTCTCGCTACCTTCTCGATTCCAGCGACTGGCGGCTGGATCACCCCATTTTACTGCAGTTGAGGCACCTTTGGGGCCCGTTACACGTGGACCTTTTCGCTTCCCGCCTCAACCACCAACTGCCTAATTTCTTCAGCTGGAGGCCGGATCCAGAGGCATCTGCGGTAGACGCTCTCCGTCTCGTCTGGCCGAGGGGAACGCATTATGCCTTTCCTCCCTTCCAGTTAATCCCCAGGGTTCTCCTACACACGACGAACCAGAGAGCGACGGTTGTGCTGATCACACCTTGGTGGCCGACACAACCATGGTTTCCTCTCATTCTGGGGATGGCCGTGGACTATCCCAGACTGTTACCCCAAATTCTACACCTTCTCACCAACCCGACCAGGGGTCTCCACCCTCTGGTAGTAGAGGGCAACCTGCCGCTCCTAGCGTGGTTGGTTTCGGGGTCTCGGACGCGGATCAAGTCCTTTCAAGATCAGCTAGGGATCTCCTCGCCCTGGCCTGGGCCCCCGGGACTAGATCGGCATATCGATCAGCCTGGAGACTCTGGGTTCGTTGGTGTGATCAACGACAGGTTGATCCCATACATGCACCTGTGTCTGTAGTGGTGAACTACTTGGCGGATTCTTTTGAATCCGGCAAATCCTATAGTTCCATTAATGTATATCGGTCGTCGATTTCGGCTTACCATTGCCCAGTGGACTCTTTGCCAATCGGCAAACACCCGCTGGTTTGTAGACTTTTGCGCGGCATAAAATTTACACGTCCCCCTAGGCCTAGGTATCATTCAACCTGGGATGTCTCCAGGTTACTCGATATGTTTGCCTTGTGGGAGGACAATGACGAACTTTCCTTGAAGTTGTTGTCTTATAAACTAACGGTCCTTCTATGTTTGGTGTCCATCGTGTCTTGGACGTGAAGGCTTTGGACATCTCTAGGCGACAATTTTCGCCTCAGGGTGTCAAATTTTCGGTGGTCCGTAGGACCAAGACGGGTATTCACTCGGTCTTTTACCCATTTTTCCCCGCTCACCCGCGGCTTTGCGTTGTTCGTTGCTTGCAGGCGTACGAATCGAAGACGGCGGATCTGCATTCTCCGGATTTCTCTCAGCTCCTTGTATCTTACGTCAGACCGCATCACCCAGTTACCTCTGCTACTCTGGCGCGATGGGTGCGTTCTGCCATGGATATGGCGGGTATTGACGTATCTCTGTTTGGAGCTCACTCCTCCAGGGGAGCTATGGCTACTAAGATAGTCACAGCAGGGGGCTCCCTCTCTGACATTGCTGGCGGCTGATTGGTCTTCAGAGACCACCTTTCGCCATTTTATTTCAGGCCGGAGGATCACGTGTCCATGTCAGTACTATAATGCTCTAGTCGATTGTTGTTTATTGCTGTCATCGCTAGTTGTTAGCTTTGAACTTGCATAAGATATGAGCCTCCTGTCTGATATATAAATCTAGATTTTCCTAGCTTGTGACGGAAAATATTAGTTATATGAAGACAGGAGGCGAGTATCTTCCCTCCCTACCCACCCTGTTACGACTCTTTATTCTCTTTGCAGGATATTGAACGCAGAGGCGGTTTTTCCTGAGTTCGGTTGACCTGTCAGTTTTCCAGCTGTTTGGGTTCTCTACAGTCCCCGTTGGGACGAAGTTAGGCCTTCCTTGACCTCTGGGCTTTTGCTGCTCTGGGTCGAAGGGCCGAAGGTTGCGGACCGTTGAAGATATCCGGATGGAGTCGTTTCTGTGCGGTTCCTATTCGCATGAAGAAAGAGGAGGATCTATACGTGGGCAGTCCTTATATAGGGGCTACAGGCGAGGAGTGGCTTCTGTGGTTCTAGGACTGCTGGGAGTTGTAGTTTTTTCTTTTATTGAGTTCATTACCTAAGTGTTCTGCTATGGGCATTATTAAAGAAAGAATAATGCATAAGATACTCGCCTCCTGTCTTCATATAACTAATATTTTCCGTCACAAGCTAGGAAAATCTCGATTTATATCCTGTATTATACTCCAGAGCTGTACTCACTATTCTGCTGGTGAGGTCACTGTGTACATACATTACATTACTTATCCTGTACTGATCCTGAGTTATATCCTGTATTATACTCCAGAGCTGTACTCACTATTCTGCTGGTGGGGTCACTGTGTACATACATTACATTACTTATCCTGTACTGATCCTGAGTTATATCCTGTATTATACTCCAGAGCTGTACTCACTATTCTGCTGGTGGGGTCACTGTGTACATACATTACATTACTTATCCTGTACTGATCCTGAGTTATATCCTGTATTATACTCCAGAGCTGTACTCACTATTCTGCTGGTGAGGTCACTGTGTACATACATTACATTACTTATCCTGTACTGATCCTGAGTTATATCCTGTATTATACCCCAGAGCTGTACTCACTATTCTGCTGGTGAGGTCACTGTGTATATACATTACATTACTTATCCTGTACTGATCCTGAGTTATATATTGTATTATACCCCAGAGCTGTACTCACTATTCTGCTGGTGGGGTCACTGTGTACATACATTACATTACTTATCCTGTACTGATCCTGAGTTATATCCTGTATTATACTCCAGAGCTGTACTCACTATTCTGCTGGTGGGGTCACTGTGTACATACATTACATTACTTATCCTGTACTGATCCTGAGTTATATCCTGTATTATACTCCAGAGCTGTACTCACTATTCTGCTGGTGAGGTCACTGTGTACATACATTACATGACATGCTGTACTGATCCTGAGTTATATCCTGTAGATCTTTTATTAAAAAATATAAAACATTACAAAAAGAACGAACATCACCATAACAATAATACAAACAACATACACCTGTATAATATATACAAAAATGAGTCCATATTAGTCCAAAAATGTCCAACCAAGTATCTTCTGGTCCAGCCTCATTCTCACCAAACACACCGCTATAATAACAACAACTACTAAACACTCTACAATAATAATAATACTTACAGTAATAATAATAACAACAATAATAACAAAAAACTGGTCCGGTTGCATTTCCCCACCCAAAATAATAAATATGTGTCAAACCACCAACAAACACCGCAAACAGAAAAACAGAATATACAATTTTTTTATTTATTAATTTTTTTTTTTGGCCCTGAGCTGGTCCCGCATCCCATGCCCCCAGTACATGATAACAGACGTCCATGAACCAGTCCAGGATTTTTTTTTTTTTTTTTAAATAAAAGGTCCCACACAGAAACCCCCCTCCCCCCATCTACCCACCACCCAACCTAACACTAAACCCCAACACAACACAACCCCTAGAAAAAAAACAATATATATACATATATACACATATACATAAATGTACAAACAAAACAAATATATACAAAATAATACAAACTATACAAAACAAACAACAATAAGGCTTTTCAATCACACAATCCCCTAAAGCTCAAGTTCAGTGCCTGCAAGCCCTATATCACCATATATCTACAGCACAAAACAAAAAGACTAATGTGCCAGCATCAGCCCACCACCAGGGGGAGACAACAGGCTAAGGCACTTTAAAGGCAGAGCCCCTCCACAGACGAGAGGCCCTGCCAGCACCCAGCCTCTCGTACTCCAGAGAACGCACCTTCACCAGGTCACCAAGAATGTTCCTAACCACCTCACCCACAGGGAGGATTTTACGCTGCGTTGACACTAAACACCGTGCGTTCCACGTGTAATACCTGACCACTGAGCTGACTAGGAATAAAGTGCACTGGTCCCAGCCTCCAAGGTTTCTGAATGCCCCATAGGCCCATTCCGCATAGGAGAGACTGGCCAGCCGAGGCCAACCAATGGAAGCGCCCACCCTGTTGTAAACCTCTGTGTTAAAGGGACAATGAAGCAGAAAATGATCCATGCTTTCCAGCATGCCTCCACACTCTTCGCGGGGACATCCCCGGTCATCAGAGCTCCTGCACTTCAGATTGTCTCTCACACACAGTTTCCCGTGGAAGCAGCGCCAAGTCAAGTCCCAAAACTTCAAGGGGATCCTGATAGAATTCAAAAGCTCTAAACCCACCTCCAGATCCCGACTTGGGCAGTCCTTGAGCGCCAATGGCCTCTGGAAATGAGAAGACAGGACCCTCTTGTCAAGGAATTTCCTTGACAGAGTCCTAATCTCCCACATCCCCAGACCCCACCGACGAATAACCTTCAGAACCGGGGTAGCGTAAGCCGGGAGATGCCCGTGTGGTGTGCGAAGATCCTTCACTTGCCCTCCTGTCTCCCATTCCTGGAAGAAAGGCCGAAACCATCCCCTACAGGAGGATACCCACGGAGGAGCCCTCTCTGACCAGAGGTTTGCTATATTGGTCTTAAGAAAGGTATTCACTAGGAACACCACAGGGTTGACCATACACAACCCCCCTAGTCTCCTCGTACGGTAAGTAACCTCCCTCTTCACTAGGTTCAGTCTATTCCCCCATAACATTTGGAAGAACACACTGTAGACCCGGGTCCAAAGAGGTTCTGGCAACATGCATACACTGCCCAGATATATCAGCAAAGGGAGCAGGAAAGTTTTCATCAGGTTAACCCTTTCCCGGAGGGTCAAAGACCAACCCTTCCACTGATCCACCCTCTGAGCGGCGATCTTAAGCCTGCTGTCCCAGTTTTGTTTGGGGTAATCCCCTTGACCAAATTCGATGCCGAGGACTTTTGCGGATTCCTGGGGCTCTGGAAGGGCGTCCGGGAGATTAAAATCAGGATCTCCCCCTCCCAGCCAGAGACTCTCACACTTATCCTGATTGATCTTGGACCCGGATACCTCCGAGTAGCGGTCCACCTCTGACATCAACCATCTGCCCTCCTCTTGTGAGGAGACAAACACGGTGATATCATCAGCGTACGCTACCACCCTCAGAGCCGAATCCGGCACCGCCAGGTCCATTCTCACCCCCGCCAACAGTCCACAACCAATCCTTCTAAGGAAAGGATCGATTGCAAACACGTACAGCAAAGGGCTCAAAGGACAACCCTGACGGACACCAGACCCAACCTCAAAAGAGCGGCCAATCCAACCATTCACAAGCGGGAAACTCTCTGCCCCTACATACAAGGTCTTAAGCCAATCAACAAAACCCCCTGGCAGGCCATATCTCAGAAGGACAGACCAGAGGTACTCATGGTTAACCCGATCAAACGCTTTTGCCTGATCCAAGGACAGCAAGTACCCCTTCCAGTGGCCAGCCCTACCCTGCTCCACAGCCTCTCGGACACTGAGCACAGCACTGAATGTACTGCGGCCCGGAACAGAGCAATGCTGAGCCCCCGAAAGGAGCCGGGGTGCAAACTCCACCAACCGGTTAAACAGCACTTTTGCCAGAATCTTTCTGTCTGCATTGAGAAGTGCTATGGGACGCCAATTCTCAATGTGGGACGGGTCTTTACCCTTTGACAGGATGATCAGCGCTGACCTCCTCATTGACTTTGGCAGAGTGCCCGAGGATAGACACTCATTAAAAACCGCAGTCAAGAGGGGAACCAAAGTGTCCTTAAAGGTCTTATAGAACTCAGATGTTAAGCCATCCGGACCGGGTGACTTCTTGAGGGCAAGCCCATCAATAGCCATCCTGACTTCCTCTTCCCTGATCATCTCTGTCAAAACGTCAAGAGAGGGGTCTACTCGTGGTTCAGGGATGGTTTCAGCCAAGAAAGCTGATACCTTATCTCGATCTAGATCCTTCCTTCCCAAGAGGTGCGAGTAGAAGGATCTGACGAGCTCCAGGATCCCTGATCTGGACCTTTTCAAGGATCCCGTACTATCAATCAGTCCTGAGACTATTTTACTATTCACTGACATCTTGCAGTTTCTGTAAGGGTCGGGCAAGCGGTACTTCCCGTAATCCCTCTCAAAAACCAAAGATGCGTGCCTATCGTACTGGCACTTCATCAGCAAGGACTTCACTCTGGAGATATCCTCTCGGCTACCTCCAGTCGAGACAAGGTTCTCAAGTTTCTTCCTCAGGCCCTGGTACAAGCGGTACCTATTTAGGCTTCTGAGGCCCGAGAGCTGGCGGAAGAATCTCGCAACCCTTTCCTTGAAGATCTCCCACCACTCTGACTTACTGTTACAAAGGCCCAGCAATGGTACCTGGCTCTGAAGAAAATCCTCAAAGGACTGTCTTATCTCCGCTTCTTCCAAGAGAGACGAATTCAGCTTCCAATAGCCTCTGCCCATCCGGGGGGTCTCTGTGACATTCAGAGAAAACAAAATTAAACAGTGATCGGAGAACTCCACCTCAACAACAGACACTGCTGAAGAGACGGCTTCCTCCTTTAAATAAAACCTGTCTATCCTAGACCTACAACTACCCCTATGATAGGTGAATCCCGCGTGGCCTGGGGTGTGCCGGATGTGGACATCCACCAGGCGAGCCTCACTCGCTATGCTATTAAGGGCGACGCTATCATAAGTCAGCTTGTCTCTGGCACCTCCCCTGTCTTGGGGCCTCGTGACAGCATTAAAGTCCCCTCCAAAGACCACCTGCCGACTTGTAAAAAGATAGGGCTTGATCCTCATAAAGAGGCACTTCCGGTCCCACTTAGACTGTGGGCCGTAGATGTTAATAAGACGAAGTTCTTGTCCCCTCATGAGGACATCTAAGATCAGGCACCTCCCCATTTCTAACTCGATAACCCGTCGGCATTCTACCGCTGCGGTAAAAAGGACCGCCACTCCGCTATACGGCTCGGCCCCAAGAGACCAGTAGGAGGGCCCATTCCTCCACTCTCTTTTAGCCTTGTAGATAGATGACATATCTGTTAGCCTGGTCTCCTGCAAAAATAAAATATCAGCATTAATATGGGCAAAAAAAACATAGGCCGCAAATCGAGCCGTATCTGACTTTATGCTGGCAACATTAATAGATGCCAGAGTCAACGGAGAGGGTGCCGCCATCAAGGGTGATTGAGTTAGACAGCTTTCTTTTTCCCACTCCCCTTCTCACCCTCCACATCAGAAGAACTCTTCACCCTCTTTAGAGAAATAGAAGTGTCCATCTCACCAGACGTCGTTTTACTTTCCTCGTCTCCGGATTCTAGGCCAGTCCCTTCCCCCGAGGACATAACCTCCCCAGGGGAAGAGGACTCGGCGCCCCCTGGAAGCCCCTCTGCCACCTCCCCCTCATCCTCCCCTTCCGAAGAAGAGGAGGAGATGTCCCTGAGGGGTCGGAATCGATTGGAAAGGCCAACCAGAGGGGAGTCAGTTTTGCCTTCCTTTGGCACCTGGACCAGGGTGGGAGAAGATCTCAAATCTCCCTTTTTTTTTTTACTTGTACCCCGCTTTCGTGTCTCCTTCTGCCATCCCATATCATCCTCCTCCACGCTATCTGAGGAGATGGCACCTTCCTCATTCTGGATCCTCCTGACCTCCTCATTCAGCTCGCCATCCCTCAGGGTCTCAGCAGCAAGGTTGGCCTCTGGGACAGAATGAGAGGTCGTCCCAGTAACCCGGGCTTTCCCCATCACCCTATCCCTTTGGCGTTTATCAAGACGTCTTAGTTGGGCTGGTGTCTTTCTCTTGCTGTTCCTCACTGACCCCTCAGTTCCTCCACCCCTGCTAGTCCCCTCCCCAGCAGATTCCGGCTCGTGATCTTCACCCGCTGGGGACAAGACCGCATTAGCGAAAGAACGAGGACAACGACTGAATGGGTGACCTAAGTCACCACACAGGTGACACCTAATCTCTGCACAAGATGCGGCAAGATGGCCTACACCCCCACACAAGGCACATTTCTGCACCGTACAGTTTGCACTGAAGTGTGTGGGGTCACCACATCTGTGACAGAGCTTCGGCTGACCCCGGTAGAAAATTTGGATACGATCCCTGCCGAGAAAGGCAGAGGATGGAATATGGGTAACTGTATTTCCTGAACGTTTAAGTTTTACCAAAAACGTCCAGGCTCCTGACCAGATGCCAAACTCGTCCCTGTTCTTCTGCGGGACCCCCATTACCTCGCCATACCGTCCTAACCAGGTGATAATGTCAACACAAGAGAGTGATTCGTTACGGGTCAAAACGGTCACTCTCTTGATTTCGTTTTGATGAGACAATGCCTGTACGGCAAAGTCTCGCCAGCCGGGCTCATTCTTTACCAATTCATAATTCAACCAGAAAAGCTCAAGCCCCTCTGGCCGAACAAAACTGATATCGAATTCAGGAGCACCGTAGGGATGTATCAAGGCAAAGATATCAACTGCCTTGAAGCCCATCTTTAGCAAGAGCTCAACCACTTTGGTCCTTGAAGGACACATATCTTCGCCCTGCCACCGAAGACGGACCACATTCCTACGGTTACTACCTGCCCCGGCTGTTGGGAGGGACCACACAGTATCGCCCCCTCTTTCCTCTCGGAAGGCAGAGAGACCGTGTCTCTCTATCCAGAAGGACAGATCAACTGCTCTACCCTCTACATTAATCGACCTTTCCCCCTTTTTCAGAGCTTCCAGGAGACGTCGCTGCAATAAACCGTCCCTAGAGTCAGGAGACGAGGAAAGTATTCTACTTCCCCCAGCAGTGACATTGGCATAACTCCTATGATCTGTCACCACTGGGGGGGCAACCGGACCAGACCCTACACCTACACCACTTCTAATGACAACATCCCCACCATCCTCAATAACAACATTAGCACTTCCCCCAACAACATTGTTTCCCATAGCCTCATCTGTAGTCCCATCACCACCCCTAATTTCAGCAACAGAAAAATCACCTTCTCCAATAACATTAACCTCCATCCGCTCCCCAGTCATACACCCCGCACCCCCATTTACCTTCTCATTCACACTGGCTGGACCAGAAATAGCAAATCCGGGAAACGAGGATGATGATGATGATGTTTTTTCCTGTTTTGCCTCAGCATCACGGGGCACTGGGGCTGGGACAACCTCCGCTGGCCCTTTAAGGGACCGGGCAGCATGCTTGCCCGGTCTAGAGGAGGCCCCAGCCCTGTTCTTATTAGTGCCCTCCGCCTCATCAGCATCATCTCCAGTCTTTTCATGGCGCCGCTGATCAATGGGATCAGCGGCACCAATGCAAAACAAACGTTTTTCTTCACTTTTGGGAGTGTCTGTTATGCCCTTTATTACCTCCGGCACTGAGTCACCCCCCTCTCCCACAGGGGAGCGAACTACAGCACCGGAGTCTGCCTCTCTGCCCACCGCTGGGCCGCCCTCACTGTACGGCCTTGCGGCCGATGCCTTCTCTGCTCCATCCCTGCTACTGCAAACAGGCATGGAGCTCTGCGCCCTTTCAGTATTTGTACTCTCCCCGCACCTTTGCACCGAGTCCACCAGAGAACACGGGCTGGGTAACGGGGCTTGCACAATGAGCTGACCCTGCGGCCGACTCAGGGTATACAGGGAGGGGGGTGTAGATGTAACTCACCACTTCTTGCTGCTTTGGCTTGGTCTTTTTCTTCTTACCCCCAGGTGCCTCATTTGGGAGCTCATCTCCAAACACCAGGTTCTGAGGACACACTGGGGATTCCAGCATGCGGATCTGGGCCATTAGCGCCCCTCCCTGGTAGCTGCTGTCACTGTCCTCTCCTGAGTCGGCAGGTGATAATGCTGGCTGCTGTGCAGGGGGCCCACTGTACGGGGCCTGCTGCTGTTGCCGCAGGCCACCAGGTGGATCTGGCTGTTGTTCTTCCTCCATCTCCTCCACATCATCCACCTGGCTCTCAGGTTGCAGCCCCATCAACCTTTTATTTTTTTCTTCTTCTGTCACCCTGAAGCGCTCCTCATTTTCCAATTTTTCTTTAAATGGACCACTCTTCTCCAGTAATGCTGCTCTCCTCTCCTCCAAAACTTGCATGTCAGCCATAAGTCTTTTTATCTCTGACTGGATCTCAGTTTTTTTCCGTTTAGGACTAACCTTGGCTCTGGCACGGGCACGGGCACAGCGCAGTTCCTCTCGGAGCCTCCTGATGGCCTTACAGGCGTCTTCATACTCACGGAGGTGACTTTTTACCCGGGAGGTATAGGTGGAAATAGACTCCCGGGTCCTCAGCACTCCCCAGCCTTCCTCACTGAGGTCGGCTTCACCTCCGTGAGTACTCTGCCTTCTTCCGGACGAACCCAGCTTTCCACTGGCAGCACCCAGCTTTCCCAAGGAGGATCCCACCTTGGAGTTTTTCGCCTCTGTGGGGGGAGTTGGAGCAGCATTGCTGCGACTCCTGGTGGAACGCCTCACCCCCAAATCCTCCGATGTTCCGGCCGCTTGCTGGCTTCTACTGCTCCCCTGCGGCCTATTCCGAGGAGCAGAAGCCTGGGCCTCGCCTCCCTCACTCATGCCTGGAAACCCACTCCCTCCCTGGGGAGGAGGAAGCAGGCCCCAGGTGGAACAGATGGTAATTCCCTGGAGCTCAGGAGACACAGCAGACACACACAGCACAGCTGAAGCACGACCACACCCGCAACTAATTGGTCAGCACTCCAGAGCTGTACTCACTATTCTGCTGGTGGGGTCACTGTGTACATACATTACATTACTTATCCTGTACTGATCCTGAGTTATATCCTGTATTATACTCCAGAGCTGTACTCTCTATTCTGCTGGTGAGGTCACTGTGTACATACATTACATTACTTATCCTGTACTGATCCTGAGTTATATCCTGTATTATACTCCAGAGCTGTACTCACTATTCTGCTGGTGAGATCACTGTGTACATACATTACATGACATCCTGTACTGATCCTGAGTTATATCCTGTATTATACTCCAGAGCTGTACTCACTATTCTGCTGGTGAGGTCACTGTGTACATACATTACATTACTTATCCTGTACTGATCCTGAGTTATATCCTGTATTATACTCCAGAGCTGTACTCACTATTCTGCTGGTGAGGTCACTGTGTACATACATTACATTACTTATCCTGTACTGATCCTGAGTTATATCCTGTATTATACTCCAGAGCTGTACTCACTATTCTGCTGGTGAGGTCACTGTGTACATACATTACATTACTTATCCTGTACTGATCCTGAGTTATATCCTGTATTATACTCCAGAGCTGTACTCACTATTCTGCTGGTGAGGTCACTGTGTACATACATTACATTACTTATCCTGTACTGATCCTGAGTTATATCCTGTATTATACTCCAGAGCTGTACTCACTATTCTGCTGGTGAGGTCACTGTGTACATACATTACATTACTTATCCTGTACTGATCCTGAGTTATATCCTGTATTATACTCCAGAGCTGTACTCACTCGGTGGAAGATGTTTTCAGGTCTCTCCAGAGATGTTCCATTGGGTTTGGGCTCCGGCTGGGCGACAGAAGGACCTTCACAGAGTTGTCCCTACGCCGATCCTGTTTTGTCTTGGCTGTGTGCTTAGGTATGGGTATGTTTTCATTAAATAGGCACTGCCATTTCACCAGTCTTTGCCTCGATCAATAGTACAAGTGAATATAAGAAACCTTGTAATATATTTGAGACAAAAATGTTTTTCTCCTGTAAATAAGATACTTTCATCCCCCGAACCCCCCATCTAGATTGTCTTCCACTTTTATAAAGTGTCTGCTCAGTGTTTGTGCTGTAGCTCACTCAGGGATCAAACTACAAGCAGTACAAGTCTATGGAGGAGATTTCACTCCAGGGCTTTATACACAGTTTAGACTACTCACTTATGTGGTGTACAGAGACATAGATGTACAGGATCTCCCTCCCTGTGTATGTGCACTGTACGGCAGATACCATAGACGTTAGCCTCCTTGTACCAGCTCTGGAAAAAATTAAAAAATTAAAGATGAAGCCTGCAGAGCAGAAATCTGCTGAATACAGTGGTCCCTCAACATATGATATTAATTGGTTCCAGGAGAACCATCATTTGTTGAAACCATCATATGTCGAGTACATATGTCTAAGTAAAAATGGTAATTGGTTCTGGGGCCTCGGAACCATTGTATGTTGAATACATTTCTCTATGGGAAACTGCTAATTGGTTCTGGGATGACCATTGTATGTGGAGTGTATGGGGAGTGTTTAACAAACCAGGGTGCCTCCAGCTGTTACACAACTACAACTCCCAGCATGCATGTACAGCCATTGACTGTCTGGGCATGCTGGGAGTTATAGTTTTGCAACAGCTGGAGGCACACTGATAGGGAAACATTGATGTATGGGGTGTTTAGTGTGTCTATGTATTGTATGTGATGTGTGACATCGCATACAGTACTGTACAGTTCTTTAAATACCTTCAGGGGGGACAGAATGTCCTCCATTACCATCCTGCCGACTACAGCTCTATAGGAAAGGAAGGGGAGGGCAGCCAGCAGCTCATTGGATGCCTGCAGCAAGATGCTGCAGGCTATTGGCTATGGCTGCACTGGGGGGCGGGGCTTACACTGAGCTCACAGTGGAAGCCTGCGTGAGTTAGCAGGACAGCATGTGAGTAACAGGAGGCAGAACGGGGCACACGGGGCACATTAAACAACTATCTGTCAGTTACTGAAGTTGTCAGCGCTGTCAGATAGCTGTTTGTACGATGGCCCCGACACACCGCAGCATCATATGTCGAGGCTGCCATCAACATACGATGGGCTCTGAGAGGCCATCATATGTTGAAATGATCATATGTCGGGGCCATCATAAGTCGAGGGGGTCACTGTAATGTCATCTATAAGTTATATTATGGCCAACATAGTGCTACTTCTTATGTACACAGGGCAGCTGTATCTTATCTCCCCCCTGTATACCACAGGAGTACAGTGATCCCTCAACATACGATGGTAATTCGTTCCAAATGAACCATCGTTACTTGAATCCACCGTATGTTGAGGGATCCGTGCAATAATAATATAGAAAGTTATACTCGCGTGTCCCCGCCGCTCCGGACAGTCACCGCTAAACTGGATTGTTGCTGTCATCACATCCCCGGGGTGTCCTCGCCTCTCCGGAATGGCACCGCTGCCCTGGATCGTCACTGTCATCACATCCCCAGGGTGTCCTCGCCGCTCCGGACCGTTACCCTGGATCGTCGCTGTCATCACATCCCCGGGATGTCCTCGCCGTTCCAGACTGCCCCCGCTACCCTGGATCGTCGCTGTCGTCACATCCCCGGGATATCCTCGCCGCTCCAGACTGCCCCCGCTGCCCTGGATCGTTGATGTCATCACATCCCCGGGGTGTCCTCGCCGCTCCGGACCGTTACCCTGGATCGTCGCTGTCATCACATCCCCGGGATGTCCTCGCCACTCCAGACTGCCACCGCTGCCCTGGATTGTCGCTCTCCATCGCCGTCATCACGTCGCTGCGCACACAGCTCCTATTGGATGACGGGACGGCATGCGCGGCGACGTGATGACGACGAAGGAGAGTGATGGCCATGCAGCGGAGCCTGAAGAGGACGATCCGGAGCGACAAGACAGGTGAGCTACACTCTCCGGGGCACCTTAAACGGCTATCCGGCGGCAGCTGAAACAGTCTGTGCTGCCAGATAGCCGTTAATGCGATGGCCCCGGCATACAAAAGCATCGTATGTTGATGCTGTCGTCAACATACGATGGTCTCTGAGAGGCCATCGTATGTTGAAATGATCGTAGGTCGGGGCCATCGTAGGTCGGGGGGTCACTGTATTCTAAATAAATGGAAGAATATACAAAGCCAGATAAAGCACTGGATGTGTGAAACAGCTGTAGCCTCCTATCTACTGTACACCTGTGAGGCCAGATACGGCAGTAGACGAGCAAAATGGTCATAGCCTTTTACCTATCCCAGGTCCTCACACTTATCCATTCAGCTGGCCCCTTATTTAGGGCCACATTCAGTAGCAGGATATCAGGGGCTCCAGTTCGGGTGGGTAATGTACTATTCAGACCTGGGGTTCCTGTAAAGTCTGTTTTCTCTTCTTCGCATCCCGATAATCCCTTACTGATGACTAATAAAGAAATTTCATAACCCAGATAATCTGTTTATCTTAATCCGGTGGAATTTGGCGTTGGCCCATAAAGCGCCGTCTCCCACAGGTCTAATTAATGACTAGTGAGAAATACAATCTGGTGGATGACTTTTTTTTGGCACTTTGCTGAGATTACGGAAATAGTTCTCGCTCCAAAAATAGTAAAAACAAAATCTCATACATGGCTCCTTATGCCAGGTCCAAATAACACGCCTGGCTAATCCAATTTACTGCGTAAAGATCGGATAATCAGATGGAACATTTGCGAAAATACTTGCCCGGACTTCGATAGTTTTTTTCCCCCCAGACAGACGTGAAGGAAGCTGCGGGTTATTACAAGAGATTCCAAATCTAATTTCAGTCCTTCGTGTCTTTCTTGACATTTACTTGGATGACTTGTTCCTGTTTTTTCTTAGACTTTTACTTCCGCTGTCAACAGAACAATAGAAGGATTAAGATTTTTTATTACTTTTATACCTAAGGTTTTGCTTTATCTGTATTAGTTATCTACTTATTTTTCTTTAACCCCTTAAGGACAATTTTATTTTTACGTTTTAGTTTTTTCCACCTCGCTTTCAAAAAATCATAACTCTCTTATATTTTCATCCACAGACTAGTATGGGGGCTTGTTTTTTGCACCGTGATCTGTACTTTTTATTGATACCATATTTGCTTATATAAATCTTTTAGTACATTTTTTATTATAAATTTTTTTTGGACAAAAATTTTATAAAAAAGCAGCTATTTTGGCCGTTCACCGTACCGTATCATTAACATTTTATTTTAATAGTTGGGATATTTACGCACACTGTGATACCAAATATTTTTTTTACACTTTTTGGGGGTGAAATAGGGAAAATGGGACTATTTACATTCTTATTGGGGGAGGGGGGTTTTCACCTTTTTTTTTTTTTTTTTTTTTTTTTTTACTTTTACTTTTTTTTTTACACTTTAATTGCCCATAGGGGACTATTTATTGCAATCATTTGATTGCTAATACTGTTCATTGCTATGTATAGGACATAGCACTGATCAGTATAACCGGTCATCTTCTGCTCGAACGCAGACCAGAGCAGAAGACCCATGGAAGGCAGCGGAGGCAGGCGAGGGGACCTCCGTCTGCCGTTCTGGACGATCGGATCACCGCGGCAACGGTGCGGGCGATCTGATCATCCATTTTAGTGTCCGCAATGCTGCAGATGCCATGATCTGTATTGATCACGGCATCTGAGGGGTTAATGGCAGACATCCGCGTGATCGCGGATGTCCACCATTACCGGCGGGTCCCTGGCTGCGATCATCAGCAGGGACCTGCCACGCATGACCCGAGTATTGCTCCGATGCTCGCGGTTATTTATGGGACGTAAATGCACGTCCTGGTGTGTTAAGTACCAGCTCACCAGGGCGTACATTTACGTCCGGCGTCGTTAAGGGGTTAATCCTCACCTTTTCCTATTTTTGGATGACATTTTGGGGCTTCAGAACCAATTACCAGGTTTCCATGGAGTTCTGGTCTCAACATACAATGGTTTCAACATACAATGGCCGTCCTGGAACCAATTAATATTGTAACTTGAGGGCCCGCTGTATCATCCAATGATAGTGAAGAACAAGGATGTACATAGGTTGTGACCAGTATACCGCCACATTGGAAGTTCACATCCACGTGACATAACATGTAATACCAAATCAGGATGGGGTTTGACTGTGTCCATTCCCCTCGGCCGACATCAGTGAAGCATCCAGGTGGGCGCAGGCCCCCGCCACCTACACCCTACCTTGGCATCATGGCTAGCTTTTGTTAGTGAGCCAATTGACGTTGAGCAGTGGTCTTAAACTGTGGCCCTCCAGATGTTGCAAAACTCCAACATACCCGGACTTAGAAATCTAAGGAAAAGGATGATCTGTTACAACTGATCATTGAAAGGGTATTCCGGGATCAGAAAATTGTTTTTAAACTTTCAACCAAAGACATTTTACATTGTAACAAATATAGTGTTTTAGCATGACTGACTACTGATAGAAAGTTGTGTAGTTGTCAGTGTGGCATTGTCTCATCAGCTCCCTCTCTCCTGACAGGAAGTTGTGTAGTCCTCTCTTTGTCAGTGTGGCGTTGTCTCATTGGCTCCCTCTCTCCTGACAGGAAGTTGTGTAGTCCTCTCAGTGTCAGTGTGGCGTTGTCTCATCGGCTCCCTCTCTCCTGACAGGAAGTTGTGTAGCCCTCTCTTTGTCAGTGTGGTGTTGTCTCAGCAGCTCCATGGCTTCTTCCTCTATCCTAACAGGAAGCTGTGTAGTCCTCTCTTTGTCAGTGTGGTGTTGTCTCAGCAGCTCCATGGCTTCTTCCTCTATCCTAACAGGAAGCTGTGTAGCCCTCTCTTTGTCAGTGTGGTGTTGTCTCAGCAGCTCCATGGCTTCTTCCTCTATCCTAACAGGAAGCTGTGTAGTCCTCTCTTTGTCAGTGTGGTGTTGTCTCAGCAGCTCCATGGCTTCTTCCTCTATCCTAACAGGAAGTTGTGTAGTCCTCTCAGTGTCAGTGTGGCGTTGTCTCATCGGCTCCCTCTCTCCTGACAGGAAGTTGTGTAGTCCTCTCAGTGTCAGTGTCTCATCAGCTCCCTCTCTCCTGACAGGAAGTTGTGTAGTCCTCTCAGTGTCAGTGTGGCGTTGTCTCATCGGCTCCCTCTCTCCTGACAGGAAGTTGTGTAGTCCTCTCAGTGTCAGTGTGGTGGTGTCCCAGCAGCTCCCAAGCTCCTTACTCTCTCCCAAGAACAACACACCATCCTCTACTCCAGTGCTCTCCAACCTGCGAACCTCCATATGTTCCAAAACTACAACTTCCAGCATGCCCGTACAGCCAACGGCTGTCCGGGCCTGCTGGGAGTTGTAGTTTTGCAACATCTGGAGGTCCACAGGTTGAAGACCCCTTTTCTACTCGGTAGGCATGGCTGGATCTTTTCTCTGAGCTCTAGTCACCAGTCCCTACACCTTACACCACAATCTCCCCGTCATATATATGTTTATTTATTGGGACATGTAGGGAAGAATATGGTGTTGTCACTGCATGCTGCCTTGTGCTGAATAATGCCACCGACAGAGGAGCAGACAGGGAATGAATATAGCATTCTTTTGCAGGCTTGCTGTGTGGAGAGCTGTTCTGCAGCAGCTCTGGGCAGGGAACTGGCAGGAGTGCTGTGGGAGGGCTGTGATGAAGAACTGAGGGAAAGAAATGCATTCTGGGAATTGTAGTACTGAGCAACTGACTTGACCAGAGGTCCACAGTAAGACAAAACAAATAAATCTTTGGGGGCATTTTAGAACTGGGACAGAAAGGAAAGCAATGTTATATGCTTCTGTGCCATTTTTAAAAAAAAAATATTATTTTATTTCCCTTATGTCTGAATACCCCTTTAAATCCATAAATTTTACTTGCAATACTCTGCCAGACCACATGGTGTGCTGTTATAGAGAAGCATACGCTGGAAGTACATGCAAGCCAAAGTCCTTTAAAGGGGTACTCCGCTGCTCAGCGTATGGAACAAACTGTTCCGAACGCTGGAGGGTGCACTGGGAGCTCTTGACGTCATAGCCCCGCCCCCTCATGACATCACGCCCCGCCCCCTCAATGCAACTCTATGGGAGGGGGCATGACTGCTGTCACGCCCTCTCCCATAGACTTGCATTGAGGGGGTGGCGACGCCACAGTTTGTTCCAAATGCTGAGCAGCGGAGTACCCCTTTAATCCAGACATTTGTCACCAACACAATGAAAAAAAAAATTTTGTCCATTTTTAGTTCTGCAAAAAAAAACATAAATAATTCCCTCCTGGACATGTGTCCATAACACGAAAAAAATAAATAAATAAATAAAAGCGGGTACTGAATTCCTTCTTTACGCAGCCTTAATGGCGCGAAGAATTCATGCGGAAAAAATGTAGAAATTGGGTGATAGATAGAAGTGAGTGACTGAACCCGGCAGTAAGCAGCTATTAAGTGACAACCGCCGGGGCCTCCTACATAAAGTCGCCTTTTCTGATTATATTTTCGCTCGGGGCCGAGCACGCGCCAAAAATATGCAGAAGGTAATTTACATGAGCGCAGTGATGTATGAAAGGCCCGAGGACGGGGCCGCCACCGCCGCCGCCAATGTGTACCCACTTACATTATACCTTTCTCTTTAGTCTTCGCCTGGAATAAAATCGTCGCAGGATGAAACAGTGATTGATGTTCAGTGTGAATGACTCCCAATCTGCACGAGATCAGAAGCCACAAAACAAACGCACATTGTATCATTAATATCCTGCATTGTTTGTTGGATATTTATTCTATCCTTGTGAAATGCATCCCCCCCCCCCCCCACTCCATATGGCCCGTCTCATTTAAATCTGATATTAACCGGTAAAGCAGTGGTCTACAAACTGTGGACATCCAGCTGTTGCAAAACTACGACTCCACAGTTTGGAGACCACTGCTATATAGAATAAAGGGCGTAAATGTATGTCCTGAGTTCACTTCAAATCTGGTGAGTAATGGCTGCTATGTCCAGGGTTTTATTTCCTAGCAGAGTCCCCGGCATCGCCTGATCTTCTGACCCAACCCTTGTGGAAGGGGATAAGCAACATATAAGGATGCTCTCGTCTTCATATCCCGACCTCATATCCTGACCTTATATCTCCTCCTTATATCTAGCCTTAACATCCTGTCCCAACCCTATATCCTGTCCTTATATCTCCTCCTTATATCCCATCCTCATATCCTGTCCTCATATCCCAACCCTATATCCTGTCCTTATATCTCCTCCTTATATCCCGTCCTCATATCCTGTCCTCATATCCTGTCCTTATATCTCCTCCTTATATCCCGTCCTCATATCCTGTCCTCATATCCTGTGCTTATATCTCCTCCTTATATCCCGACCTCATATCCTGATCTCATATCCTGATCTCATATCTAGCCTTCACATCCTGTCCCAACCCTATATCCTGTCCTTATATCTCCTCCTTATACATCCTCATATCCTGTCCTCATATCCCGTCTTCATATCTTCTCCTTATATCCCATCCTCATATCCTGTCCTCATATCCCAACCCTATATCCTGTCCTTATATCTCCTCCTTATATCCCGACCTCATATCCTGATCTCATATCTAGCCTTCACATCCTGTCCCAACCCTATATCCTGTCCTTATATCTCCTCCTTATACATCCTCATATCCTGTCCTCATATCCCGTCTTCATATCTCCTCCTTATATCCCATCCTCATATCCTGTCCTCATATCCCAACCCTATATCCTGTCCTTATATCTCCTCCTTATATCCCGACCTCATATCCTGATCTCATATCTAGCCTTCACATCCTGTCCCAACCCTATATCCTGTCCTTATATCTCATCCTCATATCCCGTCCTCATATCCCGTTGTGGTAGCTTGGGGGGTGTAGGGTATGGGGAGTGTAGCTGTGCGGGTATTAAAGGGTGTTTGTTAACCCTTGCTGTTCGTGACGCAAGGGTGGGGGCTCCTCAATAAAGCTTTTCCTACCGCCGCCCTTCCCAGGAACGATAGGGAGGTAGATGATATTGAGTTTAAGTAGAGAATAATAATGGATTGTCCACAACCGGAAAGCTTCTGTTAACAGCGTTAAGTTTACTGAATATTTTCTGTACACTTCAACAACATAACAGTCTCTCATCAATACAGCTTCCTTTTGGAGATTGATAATGGTTGGGACTTTAGCTTTAAGAGTCTCTAGACTATTGCGCTGCTCCACTAGATTTAGAGAATTAGTTGCGGTCCAGTAGTCAGGCTAGTATTAGCAGGAATTAGTATCAGACTCACGATTTTGGTTCTACTGAGGCTGTAGGTTTTGAGGCCTAACGTGTCTTTGAAAGTTGCGTAGCACACCGTCCTGTTAGTCCGGCATCCACGAGAGCAGCAACCCAAGAGAGCGATAATTGGACGCAGCTCCCTTATATGGGCAGGGGCTGGACTAGAGCTAATTGGTCCAAACGGATGTCAATCACCATTACAGAGAATGCTGGGTAACACGTGACCCAAGGAGCTCCTAAGGTCCTGCAACATACCATAGAGGTTACTAGCTTGGTCACATGACCGAAGGTCCTGCGAAGCTGAACAAGGTAAGTACTATACATTCCTAGATAATATAGATAGAATTACTAATATATACATTTATTAATATACAAGTTAAACTTAAGGAGAGGCGACTAGGGGCTGTCCCACCTGAGGAACCCTACCTGAACGTAGTTACTCTGAATTTGGGGACCTCTACACTAGGTACTAAGACAGAGGGACGAAGTGAAGGTTGGGTACAACCTATAAAACCTACTTAACATTTATTTTTGGTGTACAAAAATTGGTTTGGGTAAACTCACGAACAAGGTTGGTTAGTTCATGAATTTAGTAACAAGATGATATTAGTCACATGAGATACATCCTACTTAGCATTTTCTTTTCTCCAGCTCATTAGACAATTGAAATCTTACTGTACATTTGTACCATATTAGCTACCTGTTTAGTACAATGGAAGTATATGGGCTTGCCCGAGGCTTTATACCAATAAGGGTGGCTACTAGGGTCTATTGGCTACACGCTCCTATCCCTAGAACCCAACAGATAAACCTTATCTAGGTTACCTTTAAATACGTGCATTTCCTTTAAGCTAGCAAGAGTATCTACTGGCCAGGCAGAACATCTCGCACACATATAAGAACAGAGAATTAGTGTATATGACAGTGGCAGGAATTGGAAAAATAACATTAGCTACAATTCCCAAGGCATTTACTTTAGTGTGAGATAAATTTCTGTTTGTATGGTGTACTAAATTTAAGTAAAGTAAGTACACTTAAGAGATTGTTTTGTGAAGTACTATGGCCCACATTTATCATTGTCTTTAGACAGTTTTTTGTTTCAAAAAAGGGGCAAAAAAGGCGCAAGCAGGGTTTTTTGCGCCTTTTTTTTGCCCCTTTTTGTTTACACATTTCTGCTGCTTTTGAGTTGCAATCTACTGATTTTGAGTTGCAATCCACTGATTTTGGCAATACATATGATATGGAAGGGATTTATCATTGCGCCTTTTTGTAAAAAGGAGCAAAAAAAGGCGCAAAGCCACTGAAAAGTCTCTAAAACTACACCAGCCCAGACATGGTGTAGCTTTTTGGTGTATGTGTAGACAGAAATTTCAGAAAATGTGGACCTGCACAAAATTTATCAAAGCTCTTTTACCTTTTAATAAATTTGGTTGTTACGCCGAGCGCTCCGGGTCCCCGCTCCTCCCCGGAGCGCTCGCAGCGTTTACCCTGTCACTGGCGGGGATGCGACCCACGAAGTGGGACGCACCCGCTCGTGGTCCGCATCCGAGTCTTCTTACCCGACCTGTCGTCCGTCATTTCAGTCCCGGCGCGCGTGGCCCCGCTCCCTAGGGCGTGCCAGCGCCGGCTCACTGCGATTTAAAGGGCCAGTGCGCCTCTGATTGGCGCTTGGCCCAATTAGTGCATACACCTGTGTCCTAGCCTATATTACCTCACTTCCCCTTCCCAGCATCGCCGGATCTTGTTGCCCTTGTGCCAGTGAAAGCGTTCCTTGTATGTCCCAAGCCAGTGTTCCAGACCTTCTGCTGTTGCCCTTGTGCCAGTGAAAGCGTTCCTTGTATGCTCCAAGCCAGTGTTTCCAGACCCTCTGCCGTTGCCCCTGACTACGATCCTTGCTGCCTGCCCTGACCTTCTGCTACATCCGACCTTGCTCTTGCCTAATCCTTTGTACCGCGCCTATCTCAGCCGTCAGTTGGGGTTGAGCTGCTATCGGGTGGAACGACCTGGGGGTTACCTGCCGCAGCAAGTCCATCCCGTTTTGTGGCGGGCTCTGGTGAAAACCAGTAACCCCTTGGACTCCGTTCCCCTGGTACGGCCCACGTCATCACCCCACTGACACAGAGGATCCACCACCAGTATCCTCACAGTACCCGGATCCTGACATTGGTGCTCCTACACATTATCAGCACACAAAAAAAAAGGTGTAAAAAAATGCTTCACTTGCACTGCAATGATAAATGGGGGCCTATGTGTTTAGTACTGTGTGTGAAAGGTCAGTCTTGATACCTTCAGGGTAGTTTCCCTTGTGTGGATCTTTGAGAAGGTCTCAAGGTCTCAACCTTAGTGATGGGTGACAACACTGTTTTTCCTCAGCCGCGGAAGCCACCTCCTAACAACTACTACAATACCTATTATATACATTTTTTATGTACATGTGTACAATAACCATTTACCTTTAGTTATTCTAGTATGAATATTTATTAAACACTTCAACAGGGTTCAGGTGCATACACCTGATAAGTGCAACTTTCACGAAGAATGTCACGTTACGACTGAGGTATAGACATGTAAACGTGCGTGCAAGGATCAGCAGTCCACCTGCACTAAGAGTCTAAACATTCTCGGCTGCAGCTATCAGCCGGGCACACACTTATGAATCTCCTACCTCTAGGAGTCTCTTGGTCTACAGACCAGGCACAAAAGCTTGATGGTTACGTTACAACTGGAACAGTCTTAGCATAGTCCTGCTAGGCACATTTCTTGAACTTGTTGCAAACAGTCTGTGAAGACAGAAACAAAAAAAATAGTCAAAGCAGAATTAGTATCAGCTTCAAATAAAACTCTGGTTACATCGTCCTGCTCTTCGCCTAGAGCCTCTACCCCTCTCAGGATCATGAGCAGGAAAAAAGTTAATGTGGCTCTCCCACACCACATTGGTCAGGGTAGAATGTGACACAGAAGGATTGAGGTTAACCGTTGGTGCTGGTTGATTCGGCCCCACCTCCTCATCAGGCGTGGGCTGCAGCACATTTGTTGGTACCTGGGGGGCAGACTAAAGCTCCATGTCGGGAGTAGGCCCAGGTACTTCTGTTGGCACCCGTGGTCGAGGCCAAACCTCCTGGACAGGAGTAGGCCAGGGTTCTTTGCTGTAGACAGTAGGAATTGGTTGCTGTTGCAGAGGCTCCTCCTCCTTGAGTACGTTGGTGGAGGTATCAGCAGCAGGCCATTTCGGCCTCAGCTGGAAGGGATCCGCTTCCCAATCATTTGATGGAAAATACTTCAAAGGCAATTGTGTTGGAGCTGCTGGTCTGGTGACTGCGGCCACCCACTCTCCTCGCAGGCCCCGGACGGGGGTGTATTTCCCTATCTCACCCACCTCCAGGGAATGGAACTTCTTGTGTAGATATGACCTCTGTACGGCTCACCGGTTTACGAGGATGGTATAGCTGGTGTGAGGGTACCATAACCTCTGACCTTGTCGAACTTGGCCACTGTTGCTCCCGGACGTTCCAAGGGCTTCTACCCTTCTCAGGGATGATCCCATCTGCGGATAAAGAGTGCCTCCATCTCCTTGGTGTTCTCCTGATAACGGATCCTCTCCTCAAGAGGCAGATGTTTAGGAGCATAAAGTTCTCTGTGTCGGGCCTTTAATTGTTCCATCAGGTCGGCTATTTTGGCCTCCTGGCGGGCCCTTTCTTATTATGCCTTAGGAACCGATGGTAGAGGTTTCCCAGGCAGGGGTTGAAGCACATCATGCATACATTGGATAAAGTCAGGTTCATCCCCAAAGACCCATTGGGGCAATTTTGGTGAGCAAGGTCGTGCATTTTGCAGGGCAGATAAGGGTATCTCTGGTTCAGGGCTGCTAGAGGAAGAGAAGGCAGACTCAGATGGTGTGCTTGCCGAGGATTCCTCTGTCGGGATCTCAGCCCATGAGCCCCAGGTGCGGTGGTGAGGGGACAATCTCAACGGTGATGGACTTCCAGATGTCCCTGCGGTGTCCCCCATAGGGGTATCGTGCCAGTCGTCGTCGTCATCAGGCAGTGGGGGAAGATTGCAGGCCCCCTTTTCATTCAATTACAACTGCTGCAATCGGTCAGTAAGATCGTGGAACAGCTGGGCTGCGACCGCCGCAACTTTCCTTTGTTCCGATGCCATCTTCGTGCGCAAGCCACGTGGAAGGCTGCTCTCCGCCATCTCTGTACCTTCCGGCTTTCCTTTGTGCAGACTGAAGAGGTCGCTGTGCAGTGTGTCCTTTATACTGGGCTTCGCCAAAATGGCTGCTGGCCGGAAGATCATCATCGGTGCAGCCCCAACTTCCTGCCCTCCCAGAAACAACAACCGCGTCTCTAAGTTCCCTTTCGGCTGCGATATACTTACTTGATAGCCAAGCCCAGGGGCGGGTCGTGGTGCAGCGCGGGCCTTCTTCGCGCGCTTTTCCAGCAGCGAGTTAACTGATGAAGTGCTGACCAGACCTGAGGATCGCAGCAAAAATTCGCATCTCACTTTACTAATTTCTGCAGCAATAAAATTTTCGTCTCCCCCCTTACTTTTCGCGTGTGCTCTCTGCACGCGGCACCATATGCAATCTTCCGTACAATTATATGGTGCTCCGTAACACATGGGGACAGTCTATTATACAGAGGGAGTACTGTCACGATGCCGGCTGGCAGGAGGTGGATCCTCTGTGCCAGAGAGGGATTGGCGTGGACCGTGCTAGTGGACCGGTTCTAAGTCACTACTGGTTTTCACCAGAGCCCGCCGCAAAGCGGGATGGACTTGCTGCGGCGGTAGTGACCAGGTCGTATCCACTAGCAACGGCTCAACCTCTCTGGCTGCTGAAGATAGGCGCGGTACAAGGGAGTAGACAGAAGCAAGGTCGGACGTAGCAGAAGGTCGGGGGCAGGCGGCAAGGTTCGTAGTCAGGGTGGATAGCAGAAGTACTGGTACACAGGCTTTGGACACACAAAACGCTTTCACTGGCACAAGGCAACAAGATCCGGCAAGGGAGTGCATGGGAGGAGGTTAGATATAGTCAGGGACCAGGTGGAAGCCAATTAAGCTAATTGGGCCAGGCACCAATCATTGGTGCACTGGCCCTTTAAGTCTCAGGGAGCTGGCGCGCGCGCGCCCTAGAGAGCGGAGCCGCGCGCGCCAGCACATGACAGCAGGGGACGGGAACGGGTAAGTGACCTGGGATGCGATTCGCGAGCGGGCGCGTCCCGCTGTGCGAATCGCATCCCCAATGGCCATGACAGTGCAGCGCTCCCGGTCAGCGGGACTGACCGGGGAGCTGCAGGGAGAAAGACGCCGTGAGCGCTCCGGGGAGGAGCGGGGACCCGGAGCGCTAGGCGTAACAGTACCCCCCCCCTTAGGTCTCCCCTTTTTTTTGTCCGGTGACTGCCTCCCCTGGGATGAGGACACCGGGAAGGAATGGATGGTTTCCTCAATGGCAGGCAGTACAGCAGGAGTAGGAATGGGGAGGGAGGGCAGAGGGCGAGGCCTGGCACGGGGCAGTGTGACACCAGGACGAGGGCCTTGAGGAGGCACCGAGGCTTGCCTGACTGGACTGGGAGGGGGGGAGAGGCATTTTCTGTGGCAGGCAGAGTCCCTAATGGCCTTAGGGGGACCGGATACAGGAGGAACCACAGGGTCACGGCAGGGAGTACTGGGAACTGGTTTAAGGCAGTCCTTGGAACAAGAGGGACCCCAGCTCTTGATCTCCCCTGTGGACCAATCCAGGGTTGGGGAATGGTGTAGAAGCCAGGGTAGTCCAAGGAGAACTTCAGAAGTGCAATTGGGGAGGACCAAAAACTCAATTTTCTCATGATGAGGTCCGATGCACATTAGGAGGGGCTTCGTGCGGAAACGCACGGTGCAATCCAACCTGGCTCCGTTGACCGCGGAAATGTGGAGTGGCTTGACAAGACGGGTCACCGGGATGCGGAATTTATTCACCAAGGACTCCCGAATAAAATTCCCAGAGGCACCAGAGTCCAGGCAGGCCACGGCTGAGAGGGAAGAGCTGGCTGAAGAAGAAATCCGTACAGGCACCGTGAGACGTGGAGAAGCCGACTTAGCATCAAGAGACGCCACACCCACGAGAGCTGAGTGCGAGCGTGCGTTTCCCAGACGTGGAGGACGGATGGGGCAATCCACCAAAAAATGTTCGGTACTGGCACAGTACAGACAAAGATTCTCTTCCTTACGGCGATTCCTCTCTTCCAGGGTCAGGCGAGACCGATCCACTTGCATGGCCTCCTCGGCGGGAGGCCTAGGCGCAGATTGCAATGGAGACTGTGGGAGAGGTGTCCAGAGATCTAAGTCTTTTTCCTGGCGGAGCTCTTGATGCCTCTCAGAAAAACGCATGTCAATGCGAGTGGCTAGATGAATGAGTTCATGCAGGTTGGTAGGAGTATCTCGTGCGGCCAGAACATCTTTAATGTTGCTGGATAGGCCTTTTTTAAAGGTCGCGCAGAGGGCCTCATTATTCCAGGAAAGTTCAGAAGCAAGAGTACGGAATTGTATGGCGTACTCGCCAACGGAAGAATTACCCTGGACCAGGTTCAGCAGGGCAGTCTCAGCAGAAGAGGCTCGGGCAGGTTCCTCAAAGACACTTCGAATTTCCGAGAAGAAGGAGTGTACAGAGGCAGTAACGGGGTCATTGCGGTCCCAGAGCGGTGTGGCCCATGACAGGGCTTTTCCAGACAGAAGGCTGACTACGAAAGCCACCTTAGACCTTTCAGTAGGAAACTGATCCGACATCATCTCCAAATGCAGGGAACATTGCGAAAGAAAGCCACGGCAAAACTTAGAGTCCCCATTAAATTTGTCCGGCAAGGACAGGCGGAGGCTAGGAGTGGCCACTCGCTGCGGAAGAGGTGCAGGAGCTGGCGGAGGAGATGGTTGCTGCTGCTGTAGCTGAGACTGAATCTGCTGTAGCTGCGACTGGAGTTGCTGAGTCATGGTGGTCAAGTACGACAGCTGGTGATCTTGTTGGGCAATCTGTCGGGCTTGCTGGGCGACCAGTGTGGGGAGGTCGGCGACAACAGGCAGAGGAACTTCAGCGGGATCCATGGCCGGATCTACTGTCACGATGCCGGCTGGCAGGAGGTGGATCCTCTGTGCCAGAGAGGGATTGGCGTGGACCGTGCTAGTGGACCGGTTCTAAGTCACTACTGGTTTTCACCAGAGCCCGCCGCAAAGCGGGATGGACTTGCTGCGGCGGTAGTGACCAGGTCGTATCCACTAGCAACGGCTCAACCTCTCTGGCTGCTGAAGATAGGCGCGGTACAAGGGAGTAGACAGAAGCAAGGTCGGACGTAGCAGAAGGTCGGGGGCAGGCGGCAAGGTTCGTAGTCAGGGTGGATAGCAGAAGTACTGGTACACAGGCTTTGGACACACAAAACGCTTTCACTGGCACAAGGCAACAAGATCCGGCAAGGGAGTGCATGGGAGGAGGTTAGATATAGTCAGGGACCAGGTGGAAGCCAATTAAGCTAATTGGGCCAGGCACCAATCATTGGTGCTGTCACGATGCCGGCTGGCAGGTAGTGGATCCTCTGTGCCAGAGAGGGATGGCGAGGACCGCGCTAGTGGACCGGTTCTAAGCCACTACAGGTTTTCACCAGAGCCCGCCGCAAAGCGGGATGGTCTTGCTGCGGCGGTAGTGACCAGGTCGTATCCACTAGCAACGGCTCACCTCTCTGACTGCTGAAGATAGGCGAGGTACAAGGGAGTAGGCAGAAGCAAAGTCGGACGTAGCAGAAGGTCGGGGGCAGGCGGCAAGGTTCGTAGTCAGGGGAGATAGCAGAAGTTCTGGTACACAGGCTTTAAACACACAAAACGCTTTCACTAGGCACAAGGGCAACAAGATCCGGCAAGGGAGTGCAAGGGAGGAGACCAGATATAGCCAGGGAGCAGGTGGGAGCCAATTAAGCTAATTGGGCCAGGCACCAATCATTGGTGCACTGGCCCTTTAAGTCTCAGGGAGCTGGCACGCGCGCGCCCTAGAGAGCGGAGCCGCGCGCGCCAGCACATGACAGCAGGGGACGGGAACGGGTAAGTGACCTGGGATGCGATTCGCGAGCGGGCGCGTCCCGCTGTGCGAATCGCATCCCCAACGGCCATGACAGAGCAGCGCTCCCGGTCAGCGGGACTGACCGGGGAGCTGCAGGGAGAAAGACGCCGTGAGCGCTCCGGGGAGGAGCGGGGGCCCGGAGCGCTAGGCGTAACAGGTGCACTGGCCCTTTAAGTCTCAGGGAGCTGGCGCGCGCGCGCCCTAGAGAGCGGAGCCGCGCGCGCCAGCACATGACAGCAGGGGACGGGAACGGGTAAGTGACCTGGGATGCGATTCGCGAGCGGGCGCGTCCCGCTGTGCGAATCGCATCCCCAACGGCCATGACAGTGCAGCGCTCCCGGTCAGCGGGACTGACCGGGGAGCTGCAGGGAGAAAGACGCCGTGAGCGCTCCGGGGAGGAGCGGGGACCGGAGCGCTAGGCGTAACAAGTACACTTTACTTGGTGGCAACAGCTAGAGGCACACACCCGTATCCTGTTCAAAAGATGCCAAAAAGCTATGTGGTAGCTTGGGGGGGTGTAGGGTATGGGGAGTGTAGCTGTGCAGGTAATAAAGGGTGTTTGTTAACCCTTGCTATTTGTGACGCCAGGGTGAGGGCTCCTCAATCAATACAGCTTCCTTTTGGAGATTGACAATGGTCGGGACTTTAGCTTTAGGAGTCTTTTAGTCTATTGCGCTGCTCCACTGGATTTAGAGAATTAGTTGCGGTCCAGTAGTCAGGCTAGTATTAGCAGGAATTAGTATAAGACTCACGATTTTTGGTTCTGCTGAGGCCGTAGGTTTTGAGGCCTAGCGTGTCGTTGAAAGTTGCGTAGCACACCGTCCTATTAGTCCGGCATCCACGAGAGCAGCAACCCAAGAGAGCGATAATTGGACGCAGCTCCCTTATATGGGCAGGGGCTGGACTAAAGCTAATTGGTCCATACGGATGTCAATCACATTACAGAGAAGGGCAACAAGATCCCCCGCTCCTCCCCGGAGCGCTAGGCGTAACAGGTGCACTGGCCCTTTAAGTCTCAGGGAGCTGGCGCGCGCGCGCCCTAGAGAGCGGAGCCGCGCGCGCCAGCACATGACAGCAGGGGACGGGAACGGGTAAGTGACCTGGGATGCGATTCGCGAGCGGGCGCGTCCCGCTGTGCGAATCGCATCCCCAACGGCCATGACAGTGCAGCGCTCCCGGTCAGCGGGACTGACCGGGGAGCTGCAGGGAGAAAGACGCCGTGAGCGCTCCGGGGAGGAGCGGGGACCGGAGCGCTAGGCGTAACAAGTACACTTTACTTGGTGGCAACAGCTAGAGGCACACACCCGTATCCTGTTCAAAAGATGCCAAAAAGCTATGTGGTAGCTTGGGGGGGTGTAGGGTATGGGGAGTGTAGCTGTGCAGGTAATAAAGGGTGTTTGTTAACCCTTGCTATTTGTGACGCCAGGGTGAGGGCTCCTCAATCAATACAGCTTCCTTTTGGAGATTGACAATGGTCGGGACTTTAGCTTTAGGAGTCTTTTAGTCTATTGCGCTGCTCCACTGGATTTAGAGAATTAGTTGCGGTCCAGTAGTCAGGCTAGTATTAGCAGGAATTAGTATAAGACTCACGATTTTTGGTTCTGCTGAGGCCGTAGGTTTTGAGGCCTAGCGTGTCGTTGAAAGTTGCGTAGCACACCGTCCTATTAGTCCGGCATCCACGAGAGCAGCAACCCAAGAGAGCGATAATTGGACGCAGCTCCCTTATATGGGCAGGGGCTGGACTAAAGCTAATTGGTCCATACGGATGTCAATCACATTACAGAGAATGCTGGGTAACACATGACCCAAGGACCTCCTAAGGTCCTGCAACATACCATAGAGGTTACCAGCTTGGCCACATGACCGAAGGTCCTGCGATGCTGAACAAGGTAAGTACTATACATTCCTAGATAATGTAGATAGAATTACTAATACATACATTAATTAATATGCAAGTTAAACTTAAGGAGAAGCGACTAGGGGCTGTCCCACCTGAGGAAACCTACCTGAACGTAGTTACTCTGAATTTGGGGACCTCTACACTAGTTACTGGATGCAATACGGTACCGGGACACCACACCGTCCTCATATCTTGTCCTCATATCCCATCCTCATAACTCCTCCTCATATCCCGTCCTCATATATTCTCCTCATATCCCGTCCTCATATCCCGTCCTCATATCTCCTCCTCATATCCCATCCTCATATCCCCTCCTCATATCCTGTCCTCATATCTCCTCCTCATATCCCGTCCTCATATCCCGTCCTCATATCTCCTCCTCATATCCCGTCCTCATATCACGTCCTCATATCCCGTCCTCATATCTCCTCCTCATATCCCGTCCTCATATCCCCTCCTCATATCCCCTCCTCATATCCCCTCCTCATATCACGTCCTCATATCACGTCCTCATATCACGTCCTCATATCCCCTCCTCATATCACGTCCTCATATCCCCTCCTCATATCACGTCCTCATATCCCCTCCTCATATCACGTCCTCATATCCCCTCCTCATATCTTGTCCTCATATCCCGTCCTCATATCCCGTCCTCATATCCCGACCTCATATCCCGACCTCATGTCCCGACCTCATATCCTGATATTGATTTTATAGGACCAATACTGATACCGATAATCTATGAACTTTCAGGCCGATAACTTATACCGATATTTTGTGCATTGCCTGATCTTCTGACCTAAACCTTGTGGAATGGGAAAAGCAACATATAAGGATGCTCTCGTCTTCATATCCCGACCTCATATCCTGATCTCATATCTAGCCTTCACATCCTATCCCAACCCTATATCCTGTCCTTATATCTCATCCTCATATCCCATCCTCATATCCCGTCCTCATATCCCGACCTCATATCCCAACCTCATATCCCGTCCTCATATCCCGTCCTCATATCCCGACCTCATATCCCGACCTCATATCCCGACCTCATATCCCGACCTCATATCCCATCCTCATATCCACTCCTCATATCCCGTCCTCATATCCCGACCTCATATCCCGACCTCATATCACGTCCTCATATCCCCTCCTCATATCCCATCCTCATATCCCGTCCTCAGATCACATCCTCATATCTCGTCCTCATGTCTTGTCCTCATGTCCCGTCCTCATATCCCGTCCTCATATCACATCCTCATATCACATCCTCATATGTCGTCCTCATGTCCCGTCCTCATGTCCCGTCCTCATGTCCCGTCCTCATGTCCCGACCTCATGTCCCGTCCTCATGTCCCGACCTCATGTCCCGACCTCATGTCCCGACCTCATAGCCCGATAGGGGATCGCCTGATATTGATTTTATAGGGCCAATACTGATACCGATAATCTATGACCTTTCAGGCCGATAGCCGATAACTTATACCGATATTTTGTTGAGTAAGGTACTGCATTAAGCTTCAGACAAAAACCCGACCCTCACAAAAAGGGGTGTGTTAGGGTTGATTTAACTATCCTATATTTTTAGCTGATATATAAGTAACATGTGAACAAGTTTCATCGAAATATCTACAGCTGTTTGGTAGGAATTATGAAAAAAAAAAATATATATATATATATACACGCACATATTGAGGTCATACCATGGGTGCGGTAAGTTACAGTAACCTCTTGTGTGATTAAACCTTACATATACATGTATAGGGGACGTAAAAAGATAAAGTGTGAGCAGCAGCTGCAGCAGCCTCTGACCCACATTATATAAATGATGCCTTATGGTATATAGAGCAGGTCAGTGGAGCACTGTAGAGCGTCCAAAAATATGGGACAAGAGGGTATGAGCGGTTATAGAAGAGGGAGAAGAAAGGGAGATGGCTGTATATTATCTGGGCCTGATATTTATTACTAACAATAATAATATAATACACTAATAATCTACTAAACTGTGATATAAAAACCTAAGATTCATACATTAATAGGAGCAGTATTATAGTAGTTATATTCTTGTATATAAGAGCAGTATTATAGTAGTTATATTCTTGTATATAGGAGCAGTATTATAGTAGTTATATTCTTGTATATAAGAGCAGTATTATAGTAGTTATATTCTTGTATATAGGGAGCAGTATTATAGTAGTTATATTCTTGTATATAAGAGCAGTATTATAGTAGTTATATTCTTGTATATAGGAGGCAGTATTATAATAGTTATATTCTTGTATATAGGAGGCAGTATTATAGTAGTTATATTCTTGTATACAGGAGCAGTATTATAGTAGTTATATTCTTGTATATAGGAGCAGTATTATAGTAGTTATATTCTTGTATATAGGAGCAGTATTATAGTAGTTATATTCTTGTATATAGGAGCAGTATTGTAGTAGTTATATTCTTGTATATAGGAGCAGTATTATAGTAGTTATATTCTTGTATATAGGAGCAGTATTATAGTAGTTATATTCTTGTATATAGGAAGCAGTACTATAGTAGTTATATTCTTGTATATAGGAGCAGTGTTATAGTAGTTATATTCTTGTATATAGGAGGCAGTATTATAGTAGTTATATTCTTGTATATAGGAGCAGTATTATAGTAGTTATATTCTTGTATATAGGAGCAGTATTATAGTAGTTATATTCTTGTATATAGGAGCAGTATTATAGTAGTTATATTCTTGTATATAGGAGCAGTATTATAGTAGTTATATTCTTGTATATAGGAGCAGTATTATAGCAGTTATATTCTTGTATATAGGAGTAGTATTATAGTAGTTATATTCTTGTATATATGAGCAGTATTATAGTAGTTACATTCTTGTACATAGTAACAGTATTAGAGTATAGACTCAATTTATGGCTAAATAAATCAACCCTAGGATACATTGTGCTCGGATTTGCTGGGATATTTTTTTTCCTCTACGATAATCCAGTTTTTACTAAATTCTTAGAACCTTCCACATCCAAGACGAAAATAAAAAAAACTATTTACTGCCTCGCCACGCCAAGTTTTATCCCCTTGCGCAGCTCACACGATGGTAAAAGTCTCAGCCATTGTGTTACTCAGCAAAAGCGTCACCTGAAAAAATGTCAGAAAAACAATCCAGGATTAGATGTTCCTCACACCCGGGCAGAACGCTGGTCAGGGACTGTAATCCGTCACTTATGGAAACCCACAGCCGACACGTTGATATTGTGGTGGATACGGGAAGCGTGGAGGGTTATGCTGGGTGTATTGGTCCTTGATGATTATGTCACGTGTCATGTCTGTGACCCCAACCATTTTGTCAGCAAATGTGTTCCCATATGAAAGTGCAGGATTGAGACCTCTGGACACAGCTTGACAGGTTACAACATGGGAGTCAGAATTTGTTTTTGCAGCGCCTAGGATTTTGTCAGCTCTTTTCAATAGGGGTTGTCCATCTTTTCGGAAAACAAACTGTTTTCCTTACTTCCGCTTCTGTTCCCGTGCCGATCCTCCGTTGCGCCTTTACTCAGTGCTCTGGTGTTATATGAGCTGCGGACATCAGGTGACTGCCGCTGCCAATCAGTGGCCTCGGTGATCACGCTCCTTACTCAGGAGTAGAGTGCTACCACCGAGGCCTCTGATTGGCTACGGTGATCATGTGATATCCACTGCTAAATATGAGGGGACACTAATGACTGACACAGGTGGAGATGAGGGGACACTTATGACTGTGACACACATGGAACATGGGACTCTAATGACTGTGGAACAAAGAAAGGTGAGGGGACACTAATGACTGTGACACAGGGAGGGAGGAAGGAACACTAATGACTTTGTGGTATCCCGGTACAGGACATGGTCTTGTACCATCCCTAAGTCCCCTCAGGAAGAGTCCCTGCAGTCCATACGGCTCTCCTGCAGGGTTTACCCCTTTGCTCACCTTCTATTGTCTAATATAAATGCATTGTATATGTTCTGTATATATTGTTCTTATGCATAAAGTTTGTACAGAAGTGTTAGTCATGTGAAGCACTGTCATGTGACATACTCAGAGTTCTTTGGGTTCAGGACCCACAGGTTTGCAACCAATGGGCTTTAGTCCAGCCCCCTTAGTATATAAGGGGCTGTAGTCTCTAAATTCACTCTCTTTAGACCTGCGCCTAAAGAAAGCACAGTCTCTGCATATACTGCAAATTCATCTCTGCTAGGCCAAAGCCTAAAGAACCTGCAGCCACTTCAAAACGTGAGTTACCAAGCTCCCTACAAATCTAGTGACTACTATTCAGCTCAAGGATAATATTAGTAGCACAGTGGCCTGCATAAATCTCCTCATAACTACAAGTCCCAGCAAGCCTGTGAGGTATCCTGTGTCCCGGTTGACTCTAGAGAAACTGCATAACTGTAAAGACGGTTTCTTAAGAATTACAAGTAAAAGATCCAGTTTATTCATAATTCCTGCTGTGGACATTCCATGTGGGTGGTGTTTGGTGGTTACCATACCGGAATAACCACATCGTGGCGTCACGAACTCTAAAGGGTTAATACCACCAGACCCTATGATCATTGCAACACCCCAGCTCACCACAACTGTGACACACAGGGGGAGATGAGAGTGTGGTAGAGGGTGTGTGATGAAGGGCAGATGGAATTATCCTAGGGGCAGATGGCATTAACTCCCGTACAGTGCGCCGGGCTGTGGCTTTCTCCCAGCAGTGCTTAGCGCTCTATGGTAAAGCAGGAGCCGCATGGGAGGAAGTAACAGAGTGCAGGCCAGGTACCTGAAATGGGGAGGGAGAATTAAAATTATTCCTCCCCATTTCATATTCAAATATTTAATAATGACAAGGAGAGGATTAGTTGTATGATGGGAATGGGCTGTATGAGGGGGGGGACAGGGGGTGTATGAGGGGGGGACAGGGGGTGTATGAGGGGGGGACAGGGAGTGTATGAGGGGGAACATGGGCTGTATGAGGGGGGGGACAGGGGGTGTATGAGAGGGGGACAGGGGCTGTATGAGGGGGAACATGGGTTGTATGAGGGGGGACAGGGGGTGTATGAGGGGGGACAGGGGCTGTATGAGGGGGGGACAGGGGGTGTATGAGGGGGGGCAGGGGGTGTATGAGGGGGGACAGGGGCTGTATGAGAGGGGACAGGGAGTGTATGAGGGGGGGGGCAGGGGCTGGATGAGGGGGGACATGGGCTGTATGAGGGGGGACATGGGCTGTATGAGGGGGGACAGGGACTGTATGAGGGGGGACAGGGACTGTATGAGGGGGGACAGGGACTGTATGAGGGGGGACATGGGCTTTATGAGGGGGGACATGGGCTGTATGAGGGGGGGACAGGGGCTGTATGAGGGGGGACAGGGGCTGTATGAGGGGGGACAGGGGCTGTATGAGGGGGGAACATGGGCTGTATGAGGGGGGACAGGGACTGTATGAGGGGGGACAGGGACTGTATGAGGGGGAACATGGGCTGTATGAGGGGAGACAGGGGCTGTATGAGGGGAGACAGGGGCTGTATGAGGGGGGGCAGGGGCTGTATGAGGGGGGACAGGGGCTGTATGAGGGGGGACAGGGAGTGTATGAGGGGGGACAGGGACTGTATGAGGGGGGACAGGGACTGTATGAAGGGGGACAGGGGCTGTATGAAGGGGGACAGGGGCTGTATGAGGCATGACAGGGGCTGTATGATGGGGGACAGAGGCTGTATGAGGGGGGACAGGGACTATATGATGGGGAACATGGGCTGTATGAGGGGGGAGGGGCTATATGAGGGGTGAGGGGGAACATGGGCTGTATGAGGGGGGACAGGGACTGTATGAGGGGGAACATAGGCTGTATGAGGGGGGGACAGGGGGTGTATGAGGGGGAACATGGAGTGTATGAGAGGGGGGCAGGGGCTGTATGAGGGGGGACAGGGAGTGTATGAGAGGGGGGCAGGGGCTGTATGAGGGGGGACAGGGAGTGTATGAGGGGGGGGGCAGGGGCTGTATGAGGGGGGGGAACAGGGACTGTATGAGGGGGGGGAACGGACTGTATGAGGGAGGGACAGTGGCTGTATGAGGGGGGACAGTGGCTAGATGAGGGGGGACAGGGGCTGGATGAGGGGGGACAGGGACTGTATGAGGGGGGACATGGGCTTTATGAGGGGGGACATGGGCTGTATGAGGGGGGACATGGGCTGTATAAGGGGGTACAGGGAGTGTATGAGGGGGAACATGGGCTGTATGAGGGGGGACAGGGGCTGTATGAGGGGGGGACAGGGGCTGTATGAGGGGGAACATGGGCTGTATGAGGGGGGACAGGGACTGTATGAGGGGGAACATGTGCTGTATGAGGGGAGACAGGGGCTGTATGAGGTGGGACAGGGAGTGTATGAGGGGGAACATGGGCTGTATGAGGGGGGACAGGGACTGTATGAGGGGGAACATGGGCTGTATGAAGGGGGACAGGGGCTGTATGAGGCGGGACAGGGGCTGTATGAGGGGGGACAGGGACTATATGATGGGGAACATGGGCTGTATGAGGGGGGACAGGGACTGTATGAGGGGGAACATAGGCTGTATGAGGGGGGGACAGGGGGTGTATGAGGGGGAACAGGGGCTGTATGAGAGGGGGACAGGGGCTGTATGAGAGGGACAGGGGCTGTATGAGAGGGACAGGGGCTGTATGAGGGGGAACAGGGGCTGTATGAGAGGGGACAGTGGCTGTATGAGAGGGGACAGTGGCTGTATGAGAGGGGACAGTGGCTGTATGAGAGGGGACAGTGGCTGTATGAGAGGGGACAGTGGCTGTATGAGAGGGGGCAGGGGCTGTATGAGAGGGGGCAGGGGCTGTATGAGAGGGGACAGTGGCTGTATGAGGGGGGGGGGACAGGGGCTGTATGAGGGGGGACAGGGGCTGTATGAGAGGGGACAGTGGCTGTATGATGGGGGACAGTGGCTGTATGAGAGGGGACAGGGGCTGTATGAGAGGGGACAGTGGCTGTATGAGGGGGAACAGGGGCTGTATGAGAGGGGGACAGGGGCTGTATGAGAGGGGACAGTGGCTGTATGAGAGGGGACAGTGGCTGTATGAGAGGGGGACAGTGGCTGTATGAGAGGGGACAGTGGCTGTATGAGAGGGGACAGGGGCTGTATGAGAGGGGACAGTGGCTGTATGAGAGGGGACAGGGGCTGTATGAGAGGGGGACAGTGGCTGTATGAGAGGGGACAGTGGCTGTATGAGAGGGGACAGTGGCTGTATGAGGGGGGACAGGGGCTGTATGATGGGGGACAGTGGCTGTATGATGGGGGACAGTGGCTGTATGAGAGGGGACAGTGGCTGTATGAGAGGGGACAGGGGCTGTATGAGAGGGGACAGGGGCTGTATGAGAGGGGGACCGGGGCTGTATGAGAGGGGACAGTGGCTGTATGATGGGGGACAGTGGCTGTATGAGAGGGGACAGGGGCTGTATGAGAGGGGACAGGGGCTGTATGAGGGGGAACAGGGGCTGTATGAGAGGGGGACAGTGGCTGTATGAGAGGGGACAGTGGCTGTATGAGAGGGGACAGTGGCTGTATGAGAGGGGACAGTGGCTGTATGAGAGGGGACAGGGGCTGTATGAGAGGGGACAGGGGCTGTATGAGAGGGGACAGGGGCTGTATGAGAGGGGACAGGGGCTGTATGAGAGGGGACAGGGGCTGTATGAGGGGGAACAGGGGCTGTATGAGAGGGGGACAGTGGCTGTATGAGAGGGGACAGTGGCTGTATGATGGGGGACAGTGGCTGTATGAGAGGGGACAGTGGCTGTATGAGAGGGGACAGTGGCTGTATGAGAGGGGACAGTGGCTGTATGAGAGGGGACAGTGGCTGTATGAGAGGGGACAGTGGCTGTATGAGAGGGGACAGTGGCTGTATGATGGGGGTCAGTGGCTGTATGAGAGGGGACAGTGGCTGTATGAGAGGGGACAGGGGCTGTATGAGAGGGGACAGTGGCTGTATGAGAGGGGACAGGGGCTGTATGAGAGGGGGCAGTGGCTGTATGAGGGGGGGACCGGGGCTGTATGAGAGGGGACAGTGGCTGTATGAGAGGGGACAGGGGCTGTATGAGGGGGAACAGGGGCTGTATGAGAGGGGGACAGGGGCTGTATGAGAGGGGACAGTGGCTGTATGAGAGGGGACAGTGGCTGTATGAGAGGGGACAGTGGCTGTATGAGAGGGGGACAGTGGCTGTATGAGAGGGGGACAGTGGCTGTATGAGAGGGGGACAGTGGCTGTATGAGAGGGGACAGGGGCTGTATGAGAGGGGACAGGGGCTGTATGAGAGGGGACAGGGGCTGTATGAGAGGGGACAGGGGCTGTATGAGAGGGGACAGGGGCTGTATGAGAGGGGACAGGGGCTGTATGAGAGGGGACAGTGACTGTATGAGAGGGGACAGTGGCTGTATGAGAGGGGACAGTGGCTGTATGAGAGGGGGACAGTGGCTGTATGAGAGGGGGACAGTGGCTGTATGAGAGGGGGACAGTGGCTGTATGAGAGGGGACAGTGGCTGTATGATGGGGGACAGTGGCTGTATGAGAGGGGGACAGTGGCTGTATGAGAGGGGGACAGTGGCTGTATGAGAGGGGACAGTGGCTGTATGATGGGGGACAGTGGCTGTATGAGAGGGGGACAGTGGCTGTATGAGAGGGGACAGTGGCTGTATGAGAGGGGACAGGGGCTGTATGAGAGGGGACAGTGGCTGTATAAGAGGGGACAGTGGCTGTATGATGGGGACAGTGGCTGTATGAGAGGGGACAGTGGCTGTTTGAGAGGGGACAGGGGCTGTATGAGAGGGGACAGGGGCTGTATGAGAGGGGACAGGGGCTGTATGGGAGGGGACAGTGGCTGTATGAGAGGGGACAGTGGCTGTATGAGAGGGGAAAGTGGCTGTATGAGAGGGGACAGGGGCTGTATGAGAGGGGACAGTGGCTGTATGATGGGGGACAGTGGCTGTATGAGAGGGGACAGTGGCTGTATGAGAGGGGGACAGTGGCTGTATGAGAGGGGACAGTGGCTGTATGAGAGGGGAAAGTGGCTGTATGAGAGGGGAAAGTGGCTGTATGAGAGGGGACAGGGGCTGTATGAGAGGGGACAGGGGCTGTATGAGAGGGGACAGTGGCTGTATGAGAGGGGACAGTGGCTGTATGAGAGGGGACAGTGGCTGTATGAGAGGGGGACAGTGGCTGTATGAGAGGGGACAGTGGCTGTATGAGAGGGGACAGTGGCTGTATGAGAGGGGACAGTGGCTGTATGAGAGGGGACAGGGGCTGTATGAGAGGGGGACAGTGGCTGTATGAGAGGGGACAGTGGCTGTATGAGAGGGGACAGTGGCTGTATGAGGGGGGACAGGGGCTGTATGATGGGGGACAGTGGCTGTATGATGGGGGACAGTGGCTGTATGAGAGGGGACAGTGGCTGTATGAGAGGGGACAGGGGCTGTATGAGAGGGGACAGGGGCTGTATGAGAGGGGGACCGGGGCTGTATGAGAGGGGACAGTGGCTGTATGATGGGGGACAGTGGCTGTATGAGAGGGGACAGGGGCTGTATGAGAGGGGACAGGGGCTGTATGAGGGGGAACAGGGGCTGTATGAGAGGGGGACAGTGGCTGTATGAGAGGGGACAGTGGCTGTATGAGAGGGGACAGTGGCTGTATGATGGGGGACAGTGGCTGTATGAGAGGGGACAGTGGCTGTATGAGAGGGGACAGGGGCTGTATGAGAGGGGACAGGGGCTGTATGAGAGGGGACAGGGGCTGTATGAGAGGGGACAGGGGCTGTATGAGGGGGAACAGGGGCTGTATGAGAGGGGGACAGTGGCTGTATGAGAGGGGACAGTGGCTGTATGAGAGGGGACAGTGGCTGTATGATGGGGGACAGTGGCTGTATGAGAGGGGACAGTGGCTGTATGAGAGGGGACAGTGGCTGTATGAGAGGGGACAGTGGCTGTATGAGAGGGGACAGTGGCTGTATGAGAGGGGACAGTGGCTGTATGATGGGGGTCAGTGGCTGTATGAGAGGGGACAGTGGCTGTATGAGAGGGGACAGGGGCTGTATGAGAGGGGACAGTGGCTGTATGAGAGGGGACAGGGGCTGTATGAGAGGGGGCAGTGGCTGTATGAGGGGGGGACCGGGGCTGTATGAGAGGGGACAGTGGCTGTATGAGAGGGGACAGGGGCTGTATGAGGGGGAACAGGGGCTGTATGAGAGGGGGACAGGGGCTGTATGAGAGGGGACAGTGGCTGTATGAGAGGGGACAGTGGCTGTATGAGAGGGGGACAGTGGCTGTATGAGAGGGGGACAGTGGCTGTATGAGAGGGGACAGGGGCTGTATGAGAGGGGACAGGGGCTGTATGAGAGGGGACAGGGGCTGTATGAGAGGGGACAGGGGCTGTATGAGAGGGGACAGGGGCTGTATGAGAGGGGACAGGGGCTGTATGAGAGGGGACAGTGACTGTATGAGAGGGGACAGTGGCTGTATGAGAGGGGACAGTGGCTGTATGAGAGGGGGACAGTGGCTGTATGAGAGGGGGACAGTGGCTGTATGAGAGGGGACAGTGGCTGTATGAGAGGGGACAGTGGCTGTATGATGGGGGACAGTGGCTGTATGAGAGGGGGACAGTGGCTGTATGAGAGGGGGACAGTGGCTGTATGAGAGGGGACAGTGGCTGTATGATGGGGGACAGTGGCTGTATGAGAGGGGGACAGTGGCTGTATGAGAGGGGGACAGTGGCTGTATGAGAGGGGACAGGGGCTGTATGAGAGGGGACAGTGGCTGTATAAGAGGGGACAGTGGCTGTATGATGGGGGACAGTGGCTGTATGAGAGGGGACAGTGGCTGTTTGAGAGGAGACAGTGGCTGTATGAGAGGGGACAGGGGCTGTATGAGAGGGGACAGGGGCTGTATGGGAGGGGACAGTGGCTGTATGAGAGGGGACAGTGGCTGTATGAGAGGGGAAAGTGGCTGTATGAGAGGGGACAGGGGCTGTATGAGAGGGGACAGTGGCTGTATGATGGGGGACAGTGGCTGTATGAGAGGGGACAGTGGCTGTATGAGAGGGGGACAGTGGCTGTATGAGAGGGGACAGTGGCTGTATGAGAGGGGAAAGTGGCTGTATGAGAGGGGAAAGTGGCTGTATGAGAGGGGAAAGGGGCTGTATGAGAGGGGACAGGGGCTGTATGAGAGGGGACAGTGGCTGTATGAGAGGGGACAGTGGCTGTATGAGGGGGGAACATGGGCTACATGAATTTCATATAGCAGTACCCCTCATATAGCTGGTGCCTCTCCTATAGTCTATATTCCCCATCATATGACTGTGTCCTCCCCCTCCTTCTCCAAAGGTAAGAAGAAGAGAGGAGGGGGGGGGGGGGGTGGATCACTGTTAAATTTAGAAATGCTCATTTATTTATTTTTATTAAAAATAAATAACCTGCAGCACCCCTACCCCCCCCACACACACACACACAGCACCCCATCCCCCCCCCCACACACACCTACATAAGCACAGCAGACCCCCGCACAGCAACCCCCAAACACACAGCACAATTGTTGTGTTCTTCTTTTAAAACAAAAGATGTTCATTAGTTATGGCGACTGTATGAGTTGTTTTTTCTAAACTTAAACCACAGTGTTCCTATTTATATTGCTGTGTTGGCACTTTGAGGGGAAAAAAGTTGGCGTGCATTACGGTTTGGGCACTCGGGCTCAAAAAGGTTCGCCATCACTGGTCCATACAGTTCAGCCAGGGCCGAGGAGGTGACCAGTGACTTCAGAGACCTTAAGGGCTTGCTGGGACTTGTAGTAGATTTGGACCATTTTAGTGCAGGCCACTCTGACTTGGCAATAGATGACTGTGACTGACTTGACTTGAGACGGACTAAGTTGTGACTGTAGTTACTTGTAGACTTGTAGCTGCAGGACGGACTTGAGGCTCCTATGGACTCCAGACTATAGGACTTTACTGCACTGCACCTCAGCAGAAAGAGAGCGAGCCAGCTCCTCCCAGGGCTTATATAGGGGAGACTCTGGTGGGGTCCTATAGATGACTCTTAGGTCACATGTCACTGATACCTCACTGGTTTACAATCACATGACAACTGGTGATCACATGTTAACATTTCTTAAAGTAATAACATTTTTATATACATTTTGCAGTATAACATATGGCAGAAAATGTATATGTGATGTCCCAGTACAGGTACATGGTCCTATACTACCCTTAGGCCCTGTCAGGTTGAGTCCCTCAGTGACCTGGGGGCTCCCCTTGTTCTCCTGTTGGCTTAATAAATGTGTGTATGTTCCTTTAATGCATAGACAGGATCCTTATGTCTAGATAGTCTCAAGGACCTGTATGTAAGTTGGTCACATGTTAAGTCACATGGTCTGTTGTCACATATACTCCCAGAGAGCACCAGCTTTAACCTATGACTTATAGCTTGACCAATGTGCTATAATCCAGCCCCCCCCCCCCACTATATAAAGGGGTGGCCATTTGCAATTCTCTCTCTTAGACCCTACCATCTGATCTGAGAACAAGAGGCCTTAGAGTCAAGTGATCAGCATCTGGAGTACCCCAAAAGCTACAGTCATTCCAGTAAGTCTCAAGTCTATGTCTGCTGTCACTGAAACTAGTCCAATCCAGCATATAGTCAAGTCTAATTACAAGTATATTGGTCCAGCAAGCTGCGAGGTCCTCTGGGTCCTGGCCACCTCTCTGGGAATTCTGGCCTTAGCTGTGAAGATAATTCCATCTGTCTTATACTCAGTAAAGCCTCCGTTTGACCATAACTGGTTGTGGACTCTCATTTCACTACTAGCAACTGGGATAGCGGAGAATCCGGGCGTGTGGTGTTCCAAAACCCAAAAACCACATTGGCGCCACAAACACATAGGGGTTAATACTAGGGATCGACCGACATCGGTTTTTTAGGGCCGATACCGATAATCGTTGGAGGTTAAGGCCGATAGCCGATAACTTATACCGATATTCCGGTATAAATTATCGGCTATTTATCCCCCCTGGACACCGCTGCAGATCATTGATTTAAAGCGGGCGCTTTAAATCAATGATCTGCAGTGGCTTTTGCGGTGCCATAGGCCGCTGCCGCCACCACCCGCTTCTCTCCCCTACCTGTCAGGGTGGTCCGGGCCATCCTTCCTTCCTGTAATGTCCGGCGCCATTCCGGGTGGAACGTGAACCGGTACGGGCTGTCCTTCTTCTCCGGGGGTCCTCTTCTCCACTCCGGGCAGGCTCCGGCCTAGTACGCTGCATAGACGCACCTGACGTCACGGCGTAGCGGCGTCTATGCAGCGTACTAGGCCGGAGCCTGCCCGGAGTGGAGTAGAGGACCCCCGGAGAAGAAGGACAGCCCGTACCGGACCACCCTCCACCCGGAATGGCGCCGGACACTACAGGAAGGAAGGATGGCCCAGACCACCCCCATTACGGGTAAGTTTATTTTATTTTTTATTTTTTTTATTGACTCGGAGGGTGGAGGAGGGGCCCGACCGGTATAGCAGTATGGGCAAAAATCCATACCGGTATACCGCCCAGCACTACGGTGGGGGGTGCGACGCGGTGGGTCTGGGGGGGGCGGATGCGGTGCGGGGGGCGGGGCATTATCGGCTTATCGGCAAGGTAATTGCCGACACCGATAATGCCCAAAATTGTGATTATTGGCCGATAATATCGGCCATACCGATAATCGGTCGATTCCTAGTTAATACCATCCGACCCCCGGGGTTAATAACATCAGATCCCATTAGATCCCATTAGAGATGGGAAACTAATGACTGTGGAACTGAGAAAGATGAGGGGACATTAATGACTGTGACACAGGGAAATTAGGGGGACACTAATGACTGTGATACCGCAGAGATGAGGGGACAGTAATAACTAACAACTGCAGCACATTCCTCCCTTGTATATACAGTAACCTGCAGCGCATTCCTCCCTTGTATATACAGTAACCTGCAGCACATTCCTCCTCTGTATATACAGTAACCTGCAGCACATTCCTCCTCTGTATATACAGTAACCTGCAGCACATTCCTCCTCTGTATATACAGTAACCTGCAGCACATTCCTCCTCTGTATATACAGTAACCTGCAGCACATTCCTCCCCTGTATATACAGAAACCTGCAGCACATTCCTCTTCTGTATATACAGAAACCTGCAGCACATTCCTCCCCTGTATATACAGTGACCTGCAGCACATTCCTCCCTTGTGTATACAGTAACCTGCAGCACATTCCTCCTCTGTATATACAGTAACCTGCAGCACATTCCTCCTCTGTATATACAGTAACCTGCAGAACATTCCTCTTCTGTATATACAGTAACCTGCAGCACATTCCTCCTCTGTATATACAGTACCCTGCAGCACATTCCTCCTCTGTATATACAGTAACCTGGAGCACATCCCTCCTCTGTATATACAGTAACCTGCAGCACATCCCTCCTCTGTATATACAGTAACCTGCAGCACATTCCTCCTGTGTATATACAGTAACCTGCAGCACATTCCTCCTCTGTATATACAGTACCCTGCAGCACATTCCTCCTCTGTATATACAGTACCCTGCAGCACATTCCTCCTCTGTATATACAGTACCCTGCAGCACATTCCTCCTCTGTATATACAGTAACCTGAAGCACATTCCTCCTCTGTATATACAGTACCCTGCAGCACATTCCCCCGCTGTATATACAGTAACCTGCAGCACATCCCTCCTCTGTATATACAGTAACCTGCAGCACATTCCCCCCCTGTATATACAGTAACCTGCAGCACATCCCTCCTCTGTATATACAGTACCCTGCAGCACATTCCTCCCTTGTATATACAATAACCTGCTGCACATCCCTCCTCTGTATATACAGTACCCTGCAGCACATTCCTCCCTTGTATATACAATAACCTGCTGCACATCCCTCCTCTGTATATACAGTATCCTGCAGCACATTCCTACTCTGTATTTACAGTACCCTGCAGCACATCCCTCCCCTGTATATACAGTAACCTGCAGCACATCCCTCCTCTGTATATACAGTAACCTGCAGCACATTCCTCCTCTGTATATACAGTATCCTGCAGCACATCCCTCCTCTGTATATACAGAAACCTGCAGCACATCCATCCTCTGTATATACAGTATCCTGCAGCACATCCCTCCTCTGTATATACAGTAACCTGCAGCACATTCCTCCTCTGTATATACAGTACCCTGCAGCACATCCCTCCCCTTTATATACAGTAACCTGCAGCACATCCCTCCTCTGTATATACAGTAACCTGCAGCACATTCCTCCTCTGTATATACAGTACCCTGAAGCACATCCCTCCTCTGTATATACAGTAACCTGCAGCACATTCATCCTCTGTATATACAGTAACCTGCAGCACATTCCTCCCCTGTATAAACAGTAACCTGCAGCACATTCCTCCCCTGTATATACAGTAATCTGCAGCACATTCCTCCTCTGTATATACAGTAACCTGCAGCACATTCCTCCTCTGTATATACAGTACCCTGCAGCACATCCCTCCCCTTTATATACAGTAACCTGCAGCACATCCCTCCTCTGTATATACAGTAACCTGCAGCACATTCCTCCTCTGTATATACAGTACCCTGAAGCACATCCCTCCTCTGTATATACAGTAACCTGCAGCACATCCATCCTCTGTATATACAGTATCCTGCAGCACATCCCTCCTCTGTATAAACAGTAACCTGCAGCACATTCCTCCCCTGTATATACAGTAACCTGCAGTACATTCCTCCCCTGTATATACAGTATCCTGCAGCACATCCCCCCCGTATATACAGTAACCTGCAGCACATCCCTCCTCTGTATATACAGTAACCTGCAGCACATTCCTCCTCTGTATATACAGTGACCTGCAGCACATTCCTCCTCTGTATATACAGTACCCTGCAGCACATTTCTCCTCTGTATATACAGTATCCTGCAGCACATTCCTCCTCTGTATATACAGTAACCTGCAGCACATTCCTCCTCTGTATATACAGTAACCTGCAGCACATTCCCCCCTGTATATACAGTAACCTGCAGCACATCCCTCCTCTGTATATACAGTAACCTGCAGCACATTCCTCCTCTGTATATACAGTAACCTGCAGCACATTCCCCCCCTGTATATACAGTAACCTGCAGCACATCCCTCCTCTGTATATACAGTAACCTGCAGCACATTCCCCCCTGTATATACAGTAACCTGCAGCACATCCCTCCCCTGCATATACAGTATCCTGCAGCACATTCCCCCCTGTATATACAGTACCCTGCAGCACATTCCCCCCCTGTATATACAGTACCCTGCAGCACATTCCCCCCCTGTATATACAGTACCCTGCAGCACATTCCCCCCCTGTATATACAGTACCCTGCAGCACATCCCTCCTCTGTATATACAGTACCCTGCAGCACATTCCCCCCCTGTATATACAGTATCCTGCAGCACATTCCCCCCCTGTATATACAGTACCCTGCAGCACATTCCCCCCCTGTATATACAGTACCCTGCAGCACATTCCCCCCCTGTATATACAGTATCCTGCAGCACATTCCCCCCCCTGTATATACAGTATCCTGCAGCACATTCCCCCCCCCCTTGTATATACAGTAACCTGCAGCACATTCCTCCCCTGTATATACAGTATCCTGCAGCACATCCCTCCTCTGTATATACAGTACCCTGCAGCACATCCCTCCTCTGTATATACAGTACCCTGCAGCACATCCCTCCTATCACCTGCTCCTGGTTAATCTATATTCCGGACCTGTATCCAGATGGCGCCACAGAAGGTCCCTGAGTGACGTCCGAGACCCTCCGTGACGTCCTGATACATCCGCACTGACGTTTCTCCTCCGAGGTCTCATCAGAAACCATAAGGTGAATGCAAGATATATGAAGAGGAACGTGAAATATATATGAGCCCGCACCGGTATACGCCTGGGTGGGGAGTTTAACTATTAAATCACTGGAAAGAACAGGATGAGGTAACAGCAGAGGATTATGGGACGGGTACGCCTCATACAGGCCCCAATGTATCCCTCACATATAACCAGGTAACGTGAGGCGTTTTTTGTTGCATTTTTTGGGTGTTTTTACAAAATATTGCAGCAAAACTGGGAAAATACCTTGGATTTGTAACTATTACGCTACGTTCGCAACGCATGAGCGGCGCCAAAATCTGGCCAAATGCCCCTTCGTACACATGAAGGGAGATCTATCAAAATCTGTGTAGAGGAAGAGTGCAGTTGCCCATAGCAACCAGATTGTTCCTTTCATTTTCATTCAGAGGCCTTTTTTTTTTTTTTAAATGAAAGCAGCGATCTGATTGGTTGCTATAGGCAACCGCTCCTTTATTGGTCTACACGGGTTTTGATAAATCTCTGGCCTACAGTTGTTGCAAAACTACAACTCCCAGCATGCCCGGGCAGCGATTTGATTGGTTGCTATAGGCAACCGCTCCTTTATGGGTCTACACGGGTTTTGATAAATCTCTGGCCTACAGTTGTTGCAAAACTACAACTCCCAGCATGCCCGGGCAGCGATTTGATTGGTTGCTATAGGCAACCGATCCTTTATGGGTCTACACGGGTTTTGATAAATCTCTGGCCTACAGTTGTTGCAAAACTACAACTCCCAGCATGCCTGGACAGCGATCTGATTGGTTGCTATAGGCAACCGCTCCTTTATTGGTCTACATGGGTTTTGATAATCTCTGGCCTACAGTTGTTGCAAAACTACAACTCCCAGCATGCCCGGGCAGCGATCTGATTGGTTGCTATAGGCAACCGCTCCTTTATGGGTCTACACAGGTTTTGATAATCTCTGGCCTACAGTTGTTGCAAAACTACAACTCCCAGCATGCCTGGACAGCCATCTGATTGGTTGCTATAGGCAACCGCTCCTTTATCGGTCTACACGGGTTTTGATAATCTCTGGCCTACAGTTATTGCAAAACTACAACTCCCAGCATGCCCGGACAGCGATCTGATTGGTTGCTATAGGCAACCGCTCCTTTATTGGTCTACACGGGTTTTGATAATCTCTGGCCTACAGTTGTTGCAAAACTACAACTCCCAGCATGCCCGGACAGCCGTTGGCTGTCCGGGCATGCTGGGAGTTGTAGTTTTGCAACAGTTGGGCCACAGTTTGATCTATAGTGTAAAGGCAAAAACCACAGAATAGGGGATAAGTAGCTGATCGTTGGGGGGGTCCGACTGCTGGGCCCCCTGCGATCCCTGGGATGGGACCCCGACACTCAATGAGGAGCGCGGGTCATCTACAGGTAGACGGCACGTGCGCCATTCATTTCTATAGGAGTGCTGATGATGCTCGAGAGCTGGTCTTTTCGGCGATCCCATCGGAACGAATGGAGCGCGTGCCGTCTACTTCTCACTGAGCACCGGGGTCCGCGAGGGGCCCCATCAGTCGGACCTTCGCAATGATAATTTTCAATGGAGACCTCCTTTAATTCGGCGCTGGCCACACTCGGAATTACATCCTGAGATTCCGAGTGGGCCCGGTGCCAACCGAATTTCTCAGTGTGACCCTCCCTAACCTGTCGCTGTCACTCCCCCGAAAAAAAAAATCTGATCCTTCTAGATAAAAAAAACACCAGATGGACGCTATTAAAGGGGTACTCCGATGGAAAACTTTTATTTATTTATTTATTTTTTTTTAATCAACTGGTGCCAGAAAGTTAAACAGATTTGTAAATTACTTCTATTAAAAAAAATCTTAATCCTTCCAGTACTTATTAGCTGCTGAATACTACAGAGGAAATTCTTTTGTTTTTTGAACACAGTGCTCTCTGCTGACATCACGAGCACAGTGCTCTCTGCTGACACCTCTGTCCATTTTAGGAACTGTCCAGAGCAGCATATGTTTGCTATGGGGATTTTCTCCTGCTCTGGACAGTTCTTAAAATGGACAGAGGTGTCAGCAGAGAGCACTGTGGTCATGATGTCAGCAGAGAGCTCTGTGTTCCGAAAAGAAAAGAATTTCCTCTGTAGTATTCAGCAGCTAATAAGTACTGGAAGGATTAAGATTAGAAGTAATTTACAAATCTGTTTAACTTTCTGGCACCAGTTGATTAAAACTCCAGTTGACCGGAGTAACCCTTTAAAGTCAACAGGATCAGTTTGCTGCAGGTGTGAATAAGACCTTAAGGCTAGGTTCAGACTACGGAATCTCCGGGCAGAAAATTTCCGCCCAGAGATTCCGAGTGCGGCCAGCGCCGGCTGAATCAGTCGGCGCTAGGACCGCGCGGACACTGCAGTCTCCAATAGACTGCAATGTGTTCCGCACGGATTTCCGCCTGAAGAAAGAGCAACGCCTTTCTTCAGGCGGAAATTTCCAAGCGGATTTTCCGTTCACAAATTCCGCTTCACAAATTCCAAAGTGGGAATTTGAGAACGGAAAACCATTCGCTATACAGTACATTTTAGCAAGCGGAATTTCCGCCTGCAATTTCAAAGCAGAATTGCAGGCGGAAATTCCGTAGTCTGAACCTAGCCTAAAGGGGTACTCCAGTGGAAAACCTTTTTATTTTTTTTTTTTTTTTTAATGAACTGGTGCCAGAAAGTTAAACAGATTTGTAAATTACGTCTATTTAAAAAATCTTAATCCTACCAATACTTATTAGCAGCTGTTTACTACAGAGGAAATTCTTTTCTTTTTGAATTTCTTTTTTGTCTTGTCCACAGTGCTCTCTGCTGACACCTCTGTCCGTATCAGGAACTGTCCAGAGCAGGAGAGGTTTACTATGGGGATTTCCTCCTGCTCTGGACAGTTCCTGATACGGGCATCAGGTGTCAGCAGAGAGCACTGTGGACAAGATAAAAAAAAGAAATTCAAAAAGAAAATTTCCTCTGTAGTATACAGCTGCTAATATGTACTGGAAGGATAAATATTTTTTAATAGAAGTAATTTCCAAATCTGTTCAACTTTCTGGCACCAGTTGATTAAAAATTTTATTTGAAGCATTTTATGTAACAAACTCTCAAACTTGGTCAGTGTATTAATGGGGTACTCCAGCGCTAAGGCATCTTATCCCCCCTATCCAAAGGATAGGGGATAAGATGCCTGATCGCGGGAGTCCCGCCGCTGGGGACCCCCGTGATCTTCCACGCCGCACCCTGTTAGAATCAGTCCCCGGAGCGTGTTCGCTCTGGGTCTGATTACTGGCGATCACGGGGACGGAGCATAGTGATGTCACGGCTCCGCCCCTGTGGGATGTCACGCTCCGCCCTCTCAATGCAAGCCTATGGGAGGGGGCATGGCAGTTGTCACGCCCCTCCAAAAGACTTGCATTGAGGGGGCAGAGCGTGATGTCACTATGCTCCGTCCTCGTGGTCGAGATGGACTCAGTCTGAGGACCTCCAGCGGTTCCGGAAGCCGCTAAAGGTGGGTGCTGCATGGTCGATCCTGGGGGTCCCCAGCGGCGGGACCCCCGCGATCTGACATCTTATCCCCTATCCTTTTGATAGGGGATAAGATGTCTAGGAGCGGAGTACCCCTTTAAGTCAAGTCCTGGGGGCGCTGGGGGGTGAAATCCAAGCTGAAACTTCTACAGCTCCTGGCTGCCTACAGTCTATAAGGACTTTAGTGACAGGACAAGACTCATTACCCTACAGATTTTAACTGTGTACATATTTTTTTATAGCAGATTAACCCTCTCCATTATCCTTCTAGGGGCTGTTCACATCACGATTTAACTTTACTCTGAATATACAAGAGGGGTTTTCAACACAGGCGTACAGGCAGTGGCCTAATTCAAAGGAGTAGTCCAGTGCTGAAAAACGTATCCCTATCCTAAGGACAGAGGATACGTTTCATATCGCGGAAAGAGGGGGCGTGTTGACCACCGCAGGAAGTGGCGTCTGACACGCCCCCTCAATAAAACTATGCCAGAGCCAGAGTGCTGCCTTCGGCAATCTCCGGCTCTGCCATAGCGCTGTATTGAGGGGGGCATGTTGGCCCCCACTTCGTGCGGTTGTCAACACCTGCTATCTGGCCAGCGAACTGGGGCCCCATACATGAGGTCGCGGGGGGGCCCCAGCGATCTGAAACTTATCCCCTATCCTTAGGATAGGGGATACGATTTTCAGCACTGGACTACCCCTTTAATGGCCCAAACAACTAGTGGGTCAACTAGTGATTATGTGGTGTCCCAATGCAGACCACACCTGTCTTCCTGACCTGTTAGGTGGATGTCACCTAACGTGTGTTCCTGGCCCACATCTCAGGTTTAAATAAATACATTTATTACACTGTAATGTCAGTGCACTTTTATTATGGGTGTGCAGCACAATTTGTTACATTACACCACAAATTCAGCCTGCGCCACAATTTGGCACGATGCGGCAAAACAGACAAGCCCGTAACTAGAGGGAAGCATGCGAGTCTGAAACATTGCACGGGAATAAAAAGCAAATCCTGCCCGTTGTTAGGCTGTGTGAGTTTGAGCGGAATTCCAGAGGATAATTGTGTGTTCGGAAATTCCACTGCAGCAGAATCCCATTGATTTCAATAGAATCATGCTGCACTGTGTACACAGCGGAAATCCCCATTTGAGAATCTGCAAGAACATTGAACCGTAGAGTGTTTATGGATTCTGCTTGGAAATGTATTGCTATCAAAGGGTTACTCCGCCCCTATCCAAAAGGATCGGGAATAAGAGGTCTGATCAAGTGTCCTGCTCGTGGGACCCCCGCAATCTCTGTGCAGCACTCTGTATTCTATACAGTATGTTTAGATTGCTGGGTTCCCGTGGTGGGGGTTGTGACATCACACCCCCTACCATAGACATAAATAGCGAGGCGTGGCGTTATGAGGGGGCGTGGCATCACAACCCACTGAAACCCAGCATCCTAAATATGCTTAGAAAGCTGGGTGCAGCACCAAGATCACAGCGGTCCCAGCGGCGGGACCCCTGCGATCAGATATCTTATCCCCTATCCTTTGGATTGGGGGGATGAAATGTTTAGGAGTGGAGTACCCCTTTAAGACGGCACATTTCCTAGTAGTCCTAGCACTGCCGAAACTAACAAATGTTCAGCATGTCCACTCGGGACAACATTTTGCAAATTTTTTCCTTTGTGTGAACATGACCTAATATGATTGTTACCGATTAACCCAACAGACAGAAGCCATGGAAGAATTCTACTGTAAATGTCCGACCGCTGGGACCCCCAGATTGATCTACCTCGGGTTTGAAACGCCACCTTTATATTATGGAAGAATACATGTCTGTCATATACAGTGGTCCCTCAACATACGATGGGAATCCGTTCCAAATGGACCATCGTTTGTTGAAACCATCACATGTTGAGGGATCCGTGCAATGTAAAGTATAGGACAGTGGTCTACAACCTGCGGACCTCCAGATGTTGCAAAACTACAAAACCCAGCATGCCCGGACAGCCGTTGGCTGTCCGGGCATGCTGGGTGTTGTAGTTTTGCAACATCTGGAGGTCCGCAGGTTGTAGACCACTGTTAGAGGAAGTTGTACTCACCTGTCCCCGCCGCTCCGGACAGTCACCGCTCGTCACCGCTGCCCTGGATGTCGCCGTCCATCGCCGCCTCCCCAGGGTGTCCCCGACGCTCCGGCAAGGCCTCCGCTTCCCTGGCATCCTCGCTCTCCGTCGCCGCCATCACGTCGCTACGCACGCCGCTCCTATTGGATGACGGGACGACGTGCGCAGCGACGTGATGACGGTGATGGAGAGCGCCGGCGATGCAGGGGATCCCGAAGAGGACGCGCCGGAGCCCCGAGGACAGGTAAGTGATCGTCAGCGGACCACACGGGGCACCGTAAACGGCTATCCGGGGGCAGCTGAAGTAGTCTGCGCTGCCGGATAGCCGTTTATGCGATGGTCCCGACATACAAAAGCATCGTATGTTGATGCTGCCTTCACCATGCGATGGCCTCTGAGAGTGATCGTATGCTGAAATGATCGTATGTCGGGGCCATCGTAGGTCGGGGGGGGGGGGGGTCACTTTATAGGGTTGCCACCTTTCTTGCCCAAAAATACCGGCCATGCTAATTTGCATAATTATATATGCGTGACATCACAGGATGCACACGTGCAGGGAAAACATCCTATTCTGACCCCTATAATTTTTATTTCTCCTTACAGGGGCCTGTATGAAAGTTTTCTGTGCCCCCTGTGGTTTTTTACGGGTACCGTTTTGGGGTGACTATTACATTTGGGAGTTTTAGTAACTACAACACCCAGCATGCCCCGTTACAGCCTGTGGCTCAGCAGCTGCCTACAACTCCCAGGATGTTGGACTATATAGCTTGGGTCAATGTTTCCCAAACAGGCAGGGCTCGAGTCCTGCAGGAACGGCGTTCCTTTGCTTTTTTCCAGAGGAGGAACGCCGTCCCTGTTACATTAGTCCTGCAGGACAGACCTCTGAATTATTCTTACCCTCTTGGGCAAGTTCCCACACTTTTCCAGGACTTGAACCCTGCAAACAGGCATGCTGGGAGTTGTAGTTTTGCAACAGCTGGAGGCACCCTGGTTGGGAAACACTGGTATAGTATATGGTGCAACATTCCCGGAGTTGGAGGATTGGTTTGATAATCAAATGCCATTGCATTGCCGGTATTTTTACTATAAAAATACTGGCAGGGTGGCCAATATACCGGCTGTTCTGGTAAAATGCCGGCCAGGTGACAACCCTAATCATATATTGGAATCTTTGGAGGGCCGTGTCCTGTATTTTCTCCCCATAGTGATTCGTATGAGATTTTAGAAAATGTTTCTAGCTCTTGAACACTGCTTGAGGGTACATTCAGACGAGCGGATTTACAGAGTATTTTATGCTGCGGATCCGCAGCTGAAGGACCTCTGTATGCTGCCTTTACATGTGCCTGCTCGGAGCAGCAATACACCGCTACGTGCAGACACACTGAAGCGATGTGCGAGTCGCCGCGCATGCCATGTACTCGCATACATCGCGGCCGCTCCCCCTGCTCTATGAGTGTGACTATACTGCGCATGCGCGTGGAGACTCACATCGTTGTGTGTCTGCTCGTAGTGGCACATGTTAAGACATCATACAGGTCCTTCAGCAGCGGATCCACAGCAAAATAAGTGCTGTAAATCTGCTCGTCTTACCGTACCCTTAAAAAGGTGTTATCCAGGGTTAGAAATGCAGAGCTAGTTTCCCAAAACTAGCACCACCCTGTCTTCAGTTTGTATGTGGTATTGCAGCTCAGTTCCATTGAAGTAATAGAACCAAGTTGTCATACCCCAAACAACGCGAGGATAGGTGTGGTGCAAAAATTATCTGTTCTACTCCTGTATATAACCCCTTCAAGGCCAGGACAGCTGATACCACATGAGGATCTGCAGCTTGGCATATTAAGAGAGGAATGTAACTTGGAGCCATTGTTTACAGAAGGACCAAGCAGTCTAACATGCGTACACATAAAGAGACATTTTGGAGGTTTCCATCTGTTTATTTAGACATTTCTAGATTACACTTGATGAAGCCTCAGGTATTGTCCCAGCTCAGCTGGAGGTCAGGACACTGGCGACCTCACAGAAGTACTTGTCACAAGCCGCCCGGGTGTCCTCATTGAAGTCACTGGGGAAGGTCTCTCCGATGAGGTCTCGAATATCATCCAGCAGCCACTAGAAGAGACAAGAGTCCATGTTGTATTAGACCTGATCACAACTATATAGTATACAAGTCAGGACCTGGTCCCTCTGTCCATTAAAGAGGACAACTAAAGTAGGAGAGAAGTGTTCAGTAATGGAGTCATAGTACCAGGTATCCTGACCACCATTATTCTATAGTGTCATTGGGCATCATGTGACTGTACAGAGTCTGATAGGACATGTTCTCAGATAACACTGATCCATTATGGCCGGATTACCAAAGGCCTATGGGAAAAGTCATCAACTGGACCAAGTATGGAGAGAACTGCCCCATTGTGAGAAGACAAGGTAGGGTATACAGGGAAGCTTGGCTATGATGACAACCACCAAGACCCTAGTGCCTCACCTTGATCTGTTCTTTGCTCAGTTTCAGCGTGTTGGTGTGCTGGTCTTGGAGCTTGGCCATGTGCTCTATGAGGCTGTCCGCATGGTTTACTTCATTTACTAGTGCTTGGCAGTACTTTCCTCCATGAGTCTTCAGATCCTGAGAACCAGGAGTCAGGTCCATGTGACTAAAGTGGGACTTCAATTCATCATGGTCCTTCAGGAGCCTGAGATACAAACATGGGGAATCACATCAGTCCCGCACTCCAGCCCTAAGACATCTTATCCCCTACCCCCTTCAACATTGTCAGCTATTAGATACTAAGACAAAGCAGAACCTTAGAAGAGTTGTACATGAGGTCTGCACCATCTTGTAGATTAAACCCCTTCTGGTTACTTTTAGACATCCCCAAATCCTCATACAATTTAATGGCCAACAGCATCACCAGAGGATAATGTTCTGTAAACCTTCAAGCAGCTCCATGTTGTCATCCTTCCTCTCACCAAGTATATACACTGCACAGATATAGGTAAGTATAACCACCACATGGAGAATGCACCAACCCAGACTGGAGAACCAGCTCCACCATGGAAATCCTTATCACTAATGGACATCACTGGAGGAGGCACCAGATTCATAGCATGTGGTGGTTTTTGTCTGGACTAGGGATCGACCGATGTATTTTTTTTTTTAGGGCCGATACAGATAATTGGTGGAGGTTAGGGCCGATAGCCAATAACTTATACCGATATAAGTTATCGGCTATTTATCCCCCCGCGACACCGCTGCAGATCATTGATTTAAAGCGGGCGCTTTAAATCAATGCACTGCAGTGGCTTTTGCGGTGCCATAGGTCACCGCCACCACCCGATTCTCTCCCCCTGTCTGTCTGGGGGTCCTGAGACCTATCACCGCCACCGCACGCTGTGCCTAGGGGTGCCTCCAGCTGTTGCAAAACTACTACTCCCAGCATGCCCGGACAGCCGTTGGCTGTCCAGGCATGCTGGGAGTTGTAGTTTTGCAACAGCTGGAGGGCCTACTGTAGGTATAGTATATTATACAGACCCATGTCCTTCCCAGAACCCTGACTCACCTTCCCAGTTGCTGCAGGGACCATCCGGGGAGGGTGGTCCGGGCCATCCATCCTTCCTGTAGTGTCCAGCGGCATTCCGGGTGGAGGGTGAACCGGTCCAGGCTGTCCTTCTCCGGGGGTCCTCTTCGCCACTCTGGGCAGGCTCCAGCCTAGTAACACTGCATAGACGCCACTGCGCAGCGACGCACCCAACGTCACGGCATCTATGCAGCATACTAGGCCGGAGCCTGCCCAGAGTGGAGAAGAGGACCCCCGGAGAGGTTCACCCTCCACCCGGAATGCCACCGGACACTACAGGAAGGATGGATGGCCCGGACCATCCCCATGACAGGTAAGTTTAATTTTTTATTTTTTTTTTATTGACTCAGAGGGGCCCGACCAGTATAGCGGTATGGGCAAAAATCCATACAGTGTGAGAAAAAAAAATAAAGAAATAAGGGATCCAGTTCATACCTTTATACCGCCCAGCACTACGGTGGGGGGTGCGACACGGTGCATTATCAGCAAGGTAATTGCCGATACCGATAATGCCCAAAATCGTGATTATCGGCCATAACAATAATCGGTCGATCCCTAGTCTGGACCCAAAGCCATAGACTTATTTTAGCCTCATTCATAGAATCTCAGTCCTCCCCATGATAACTCCTGACCAAGACTAAACACTACGACCACTACATGGGCCATTATTGGCCAAACTTACAAATGTAGCAGAGCCAAGGATGTCATTTGGTTCAAATTATGTTCTTTAAGTTAGTATCAATACAGACCTAGTAGTGACTCTCAGCTCTGCTATATCTGCACATAACATCAATGTAATCAGAAATATAGGAATAAAAGATTTCAGTTCTAAACTCCCAAACCCTCCCCCCAGTGAAGTCTTCTCACCTGGTGATGGCCTCAGATCCAATGTCCTCCTTCTTCTCTGCTACTTTGGCCATCACAGCAGACAACAAAGCCTTCTCCCCTTCTGATAGCCCCATCCTGCCTGATACTGAGACCCTACTGATGCCCCCCAGACTCTATGAGCCCCTTTATATAGGTAGTAATGGGGGAGGATCATGTGACCAGCGCACCTGGGATCATACAGGATCCCCCCCATAACCCGGCCTGGCTGACATCTCCCGGAACCGGAGTCTGGACTAGTGTTGAGCACAAAAATTCGAAATGTGAATTTTTATAGCAAATATCGGCACATATTTTGAATATAGTGCTATATATTCGTAATGATGAATATTCATATTTTTTTTTCCACATGCTAATTTTTTACGCAAATTTTCCATGCGAATTTTCGCATGGAAAAGAAAAGTGAACTAACATAGCGAAAATGCGAATTTTGCAACCATAGGACGAATAATCGCGAATTCGAATATGGCCCCTGCTGCTCCTCACTAGTCTGGACTAGTTAGACAACCAGCGAGTGGTCATGTGATGTTCTGTCATGTGGTCATGTGATGTCCTGTCATACAAGTGTGCGGCGGAGACACTACATTTCCTGCAATAATTATCAAATATACAACTGTGTTAAATAGAAATTGTGTATTAGGCTGCGTTCACAAATTGTGTATTAGGCTGCGTTCACAAATTGCGTATTAGGCTGCGTTCACACGGTGCTGCAGAAAAACGGAGAATTGTGATGCAGTTTTGTGACGATTATGAATCATCCAAGATTTGACCGCACCGTGTGAATATGTACTAAAGGGTCTGCGTGAAATCCTGTATATGCGATAACAAAAACATCCAAGAATATATTTATTTATTTTAAACATTAGAAATCAAATATAATGTTCTCAGGATTTAACACAATATCGCAATGCAGTTTTAATACTTCTAACTTCAAAATGCGGCTCCCCCCCCCCTAAAACACATGACGGGTTAGGGTAGGTTCACACTATGTAAGACTCTGGCGAAGTGGGATCTGTCCGCTACTCTTTTGAGTCCGCTTAAAGGGGTACTCGACGCCCCCTCCCATAGACTTGCATTGAAGGGGCGTGGCCGTGACATCACAAGGGGCACGGCCGACCCCCAGCAGCGCAAAAACAGCGTTCAGAACATTTAAGGGGAGATTTACCAAAACCTGTCCAGAGGAGAAGTTGCCCAGTTGCCCATAGCAACCAATCAGATCGCTTCTTTCATTTTGTAGAGGCTTTGTTAAAAATGAAAGTAGCGATCTGATTGGTTGCTATGGGCAACTGGGCAACTTCTCCTCTGGGCAAGTTTTGAAAAATCTCCCCCTTGCCTCCCTCCCTCACTGGCCAGTGGAGTACCCCTTTAAAATAGCACATTGATCCGGAACTGAGTCAGTAGGTGCCTCTGTTCCACCATTGATATGGGGTCCGCTGCTCCTGTTATCAGTATACTTCCTCCTATTTTTGGTGGGATGCCTACGGATACAGATAAAGGAAGCAGCAACACAGTGTGAACCTGTCATTAGATGTGTGGTGGGGCTCCGGCGACTTGGCAACTTTAAGGAGTACTCCGGCTAGAAAAACATCTTATCCCCTATCCAAAGGAGATGTCTAATCGCCGCTGGGGACCCCCACGATCTCCGGGCCAGCAGAGTTGGCATCTGGAACACGGAAGCTTGGAGCTTCCATGTTTGTGATGTCATGCCATGCCCCCTACATTCATGTCTATGGGATTGAATGTGACGGCTAGTACATAGCACGGATGACCGGGGTGCTGCACCCAGTGACGGGGCCCCCACGACCAGACATCGTATCCCCTATCCTTTGGTTAGGGGAAAAGATGTTTTTCACTGGAGTACAACTTTAAAGTCTCAGACAAGTATCATGGTATAAAACTTTTCCCCTATTGTAAGGATAGGGGATAAGTTTTAGATCGCAGGGGGTCCAAGCGCTGGGGCCCCTGGTGATCTCCTGTATGGAGCCCCGGCTTTCCTTCACAGAGGGGCGTCATGACCTCCATCCACCATATAGCTCTATGGGAGAGCTGTTTGGCAATCTTCGGCTCTACCATAGAGCAATATGAAGGGGGCGTGGCGGCCCCACTTCCTGAGATCACTGGTGACGCCAGGGTGAGGGTTAAAACTCTGAGGTAATGTTGGACCTTTCGCCACCCTTTCGTCCACAACCGGTGCTGAACTGAAAAACTTGCAGGAACTTTACTGAAGATTTTCTGTACATGCAGTAACGGTAACAGTCCAGATAACAGAGTCTCTATACAGCACGGCAATGACTGACAGTCGGTTGGGACCGGTAAGTTCTCTTTGGAGTAGGAGAATTGGATTGCATAGATCCGCTGAATTTAGGGGTTGGTTTAGGTCCAGTGATCTTGCGAAGATTTCAGGGAATTGTAATAACTCACAATTTGGATTATGGCCGAGGCCGCAAAGCTTTGGCCTAGTGGTTGCCGATGGCAGCTGTGTAGATCCTATCTCATCAGCAGCCCACGAGGAAAGAGAAAGATTAATGGCCGCAGCTCCCTTATATGGGCGGGGGCTGAACCGTTTTAGATTGGTCCATGTCAGCTGTCACTCACCGTTACATAGGATTGTGGGTGATCACCTGACTAGAACCACCAAAGGTCCTTTAGCAAACCATAGAGTTCTGTGAACCAAGTCACATGACCCGCAGGTCCTGCGATGCTAACAAGGTAGGCATCTTAAATATACATATTTACACTTTTATTTACACAAATTTTAGTTAACTGAGGAGTGACGAGGGGTTAACTAAAGAAGAGGACTCCCACTGTTACTAGGGACTCTGACTTTGGGGACCCCACCACAAGGTACGGTATGAAATACTGTACCAGGACACCACATAATACTTTAAATTCCAGCATGCTAGGCAGCAGATTTCATGGTCTGGGCAGTGGATGGGAGACCAACAGCAATGCCCAGAGTAGTATATCCCATCCAGGGTGCCTCCAGCTGTTGCAAAACTACAATTCCCAGAATGCTAAGCAGCAGGTATCATGGTCTGGGCAGTGGATGGGAGACCAAGCTCAGAGTAGTATATCCCAACCAGAGTGCCTCCAGCTATAGCAAAACTACAATTCCCAGAATGCTAAGCAGCAGGTATCATGGTCTGGGCAGTGGATGGGAGACCAACAGCAATGCTCAGAACAGTGTTTCCCAATAATTTAAAATTTTATAACAAGACAGGAGGCTTACATTAATTGCATTTCCTTCTTTACTGCAAAACATTGCAGCCAACAAACAGTTAACTTATACAAGAAAAACTTTGAAGACTGTGAGACTTTACATAGTCTTGCGAGAACTCGGGTAGTGGTTCTCACTGCGCTCGAGCTCGTTCCTGTCAGACGCGCTCAGCTCGCCTGACAGGAACGTCCCCTCTACTTACCTATACCGCTCCTTGCTGTTAATACAGGAATTTTCAATTATTTTCTTATTACAGATATTCTGTCTTTATTAAGACAGTAACAATTGTTCCCCAGTACATTTAATATAAACCCCTTGCCAGTTATCTGCCTATTAATTCATATATATTAATTCATATATACTATCAAACTATTGCCTATTAATTTCCATTGTTGAATTACATTTTAAAAAATGACTGCTGAACAAAAAACCACTAATGCGGATATTGTTATAAATTACCAATTACAATTGCTAGTGGATCATTCTGTCTCACGGTCGGTACATACTGCTGTAAATAGTGCCATGGCAGCAGTGCAAGAGACTATAGCGGACTCGCAGTCTTCTGCTCAACTGGCTCATCAAAGTCATTCAAAAAAGAGAATTTCTTTATATGATGACCTTAACCCCAAAAAACTAAGGAAAATTATATATATAAAGAAAAAGGTCAGAATACTGATGATAATATGCTTAAAAGCAACCATACTGAAGCTAATATACAGCTTCCAGGAGCCTCTACCCGGGAGGAGATAATTGAAACACGGGTTAATCAGACCTCCATTACACCTATAACGGAGGATTATGATGAATATTATGAATATTATGATGGGGAGCATGAAGATGGTGAATACGTTGATGACTCCGATTTAATGGATGGAAATGACCTCTCTTACTATCCTATGGAGTCTGAGGGCGGAACATATTTTGACGAAAATATTACATCTAATACTAATGTTCTTGATAGTCAGGGGGTACCATTTTTTGACCCATCCCAGATAGTACACCCCAGAACTGGAGAGTGGACCCCTAGCCCTGAGGTAGACAAATTTATTTGCTTATGGTTAAGAAAAAATCTAGATAATAAAGCTAGAAATAAGCCAAGAGCAGAGTGTCCACGTCCCACCTTATCTTTGGCTTCCTCTTTAACCCCAGATATTGACCCTATCTTGACTAGATATATTCAAAAGTTGGGAAAGAACCCTATTAAAGGTATTGACCACAGTTTTAAACTGTGCCAGGAAAAATTCTTGGATTTATTGGGACCGTTAACAAAAATTATGGATATGTCAGAGGAAGCATTCAAAACAGGAACTCAGATTAATGTCAATTCCCTTAGATGCTGGATACAAAGGGCTATGTGCCTCTTTGGTAGCATCAACGAAGCCTTCTGTATTGAAAGAAGACGTTCAATCCTGTTAAAATTAGATCCACAATTAACATATCTAGCACCTACACCCACATCTACTGATGTTGAAAATCGTCTTTTCGGAGACAATTTCATAAAGGAAATTTCAAAGTACGTTGGTCTATTTTCTACACTGGACAAAGCCCAATCGTCCCTTAAGAAGGTTTTCCCCACTAGAGTTTTTGGCAGGGCCGGGAGAAGTAGGGGTCGTTTTCCTGGCCGACAATCTCAATTCAGAGCACAATACAGAGGCCCCACATACACAGAGTCTCTTATGCCATCCCACCTCCACAACCCCAACCCTTCTTCCCGTATCGAGGCCGCTCCTGGAGAACCAGAGGACAAAGATTCAACATTCGTTCCAGATTTTCAAGTAAGTCTATCTCTAACAAATTCTTCCCTTCCCCCAGTGGGCGGAAGACTCCTACATTTTTCCCACCTTTGGGAAAGGATATCTTCCGACAAATGGATTATCAATACAACCATAGGTTATATGATAGAGTTAATTTCTATTCCGACTCAGTCGTCCCCTCCTCTGATACATTTTTCTATCCAGGATCAACTCCTTATAGAGTCAGAAATCAAAGAGCTGCTGTCCAAACAAGCTATTGTTCAAGTACCCCTGGAATCACCAGGATACATCAGCAACCTTTTTCTAGTGAAAAAGAAAGATGCAGGCTATTACCGTCACTTCAAGATGGAAGGTATCCATCTTTTGAGAGATCTTCTTCTGGTCAACGATTGGATGATCAAGATCGATTTGAAGGATGCTTAACTGACAGTCCCGGTACATCCTTTATCCCAACTTTTTCTTCAATTTGTTTGGAAAGGCAAAAAATGGCAATTCACTTGCCTCCCTTTCGGGCTGTCATCAGCTCCTTGGTGTTTCACCAAATTGATGAAACCAGTAATATCCTTACTTCGAGCCAGGGGTGTTCGTCTCATAATTTATCTGGATGACATCCTCATCTTGGCCAGATCTTTAAATCTAGCCATTCTACATATGAACTGGACTCTAGAATTACTAACCAATTTAGGATTCTTAATAAATCAGGACAAATCCATCTTTTTTCCTACTCAGGAACTAGAATTCCTGGGATTTCTAATCAATACTCGTACTTCTCTTCTGAGCCTTCCATTGAAGAAATTACGCATGATTCGCAAAGAAATTCGCTCTCTTCTGAACAAGAACTTGATTTCTCTTCCAGCTATAGCTCGGATTGTAGGACTCCTTTCCGCTTCGATTCAGGCGATCTTCCCAGCTCCACTACATTATCGAGCACTTCAACGTCTGAAGATACAACACTTGAGAGAAGGCTTGGGATATTCGGACGAGGTCCAATTATCACCAGAAGCGAAAGAAGAATTACTTTGGTGGCTACTCCATATTCAGGATTGGAATGGAAAAACCATCTTCAATCCTATGCCAGATTTAATTCTGGAGTCAGATGCGAGTCTCATAGGCTGGGGAGCACGTTGAGGTCATCAGTCCACAGGGGGCAAATGGTCGGTTCAAGAATCACAGTTACACATCAACTGTTTGGAACTGACGGCAGGATTCTTTGCCCTCAGGAGCTTCGCGAGGGACAGAACTAATTGCTGCATACTGTTACGCATGGACAATATTTCAGCTGTCCAGTGTATCAACAGACTGGGAGGAACAAATTCTCCCATACTGACGAATATTGTCAAGGACCTATGGCACTTTTGTCCAGCCAGAGACATCATTCTCAAGGTCGGAATACATTCCAGGACTTTCCAATACAATAGCGGATTGGAACTCCCGTTATCTCACGGATCACAGCGATTGGAGGCTGGATTCTTATGTTTTTCAACAAATTCTCCTTTTATGGGGTCCTCTTCATTTGGACCTATTCGCTTCCAGGTTGAATTGCCAAATCCAAAGATTCTTCAGTTGGCGCTCAGATCCAGAATCTGCAGGGACGGATGCCCTTATCCAGGTTTGGCCGAAGAAAACACTATATGCTTTTCCCCCATTTATTCTCATTCCCAGACTTCTTTTTCAAGTATCGATCCAGAAAGCCACCCTAGTTTTAATAACTCCTTGGTGGCCATCCCAACCTTGGTTTCCCCAAATCTTGTGAATGATAATAGATTACCCAAGGATTCTTCCCAATTTTCAGAACTTACTGACGGATCCCTCAGGGAATCCTCACCCTCTGATTGTCTCCCAACAACTTCAATTAGTAGCGTGGCTGATTTCGGGACAATCTCTAAGGAGTGGGAACTTTCTCAATCAACTAGAGATATCTTGTCAGAAGCATGGGCCCCAGGTACTAGGATCGCTTACAGATCAGCCTGGAAACTATGGTCTAATTGGTGCCTTCAACGATATCTGCACCTATCCCCCATATCTTAAATTACCTTTCCACTTTTTATGATCTAGGTAAAGCTTACCGTACAATAAATCTTTATCGGTCAGCCATATCCTTTTATCATACTCCAATCGATTCTCTTCCTATTGGCAAACATCCTATTATCTGTTAACTCCTGAAAGGTATACATTTTAAACGTCCACCCTTACCCAAATATCAATCTACTTGGAATGTTAATCTAGTTTTAGAATTATTCAACTCTTGGCAGGATAATGATTACTTGTCCCTGAAACATCTCTCTTTTAAATTGACAACCTTACTATGTCTAATATCTATCAAAAGAATTTCTGACGTGAGAGTTCTTGACATATCACAAAGACAATTTTCTCCTCAGGGAGTTTCTTTTTCTATCCATAAAAGAACCAAAACTGATATTCGCCAAGTATTTTACCCATCTTTTCCATTTAATGACAAACTATGTGTGGTTAAATGCTTACAAGTATATGAATCCAAAACAAAAGAGATCCGAGATTCCTCTTCTTCTCAACTCCTTATTTCTTACTGTAAACCTCATCTACCTGTTTCTTCTGCCACTCTGGCTAGATGGGTCAGAAATGTTATGTCCATGGCAAATATTGATGTTTCAAAATTTGGGGCTCACTCTGTTAGAGGAGCAGTATCTACTAAAATAATACAATCTGGTGGTTCTTAGCGGATTTATTAAAGGCAGCTAATTGGTCTTCTGACTCGACTTTTAAAACGTTTTACTTTAGACCAGAGCACCATGTATCTATGTCTCTATTATAATAATTAGTAGAATTTTATATTATTATGACATTATGGCTTTAAACATGCAATTAATGTAAGCCTCCTGTCTTGTTATAAAATTGGAGATTTTCCTATGCTTGATGACGGAAAATATAGATTTTATAAAAGACAGGAGGCGAGCATTATCCCTCCCACATCCACCCTCTTAATAATTTCTTTTATGTATTTCAGCTTACTAACCATCCAGGGATGTCGGTTTATATGCTCCAATTTATACTTTATTGGGTGATGGCTTCGTTTCTATCTCAAGTCTTTCTACAACTACAATATTGATGATCTCCAAGTGGAATCCAGCTCATCCTCATTGATGGACAGTTCTTCAAGAAATTGATCTGTTGTTTGGACTTTAATGTTTGATCTTTAACCCCTTAAGGACCGGGGTTTTTTCCGTTTTTGCATTTTCGTTTTTTGCTCCTTGCCTTTAAAAAATCATAACTCTTTCAATTTTGCACCTAAAAATCCATATGATGGCTTATTTTTTGCGCCACCAATTCTACTTTGTAATGACGTCAGTCATTTTGCCCAAAAATCTACGGTGAAACGAAAAACAAAAATCATTGTGCGACAAAATTGAAAAAAAAACCCGCAGTTTTGTAACTTTTGGGGGCTTCCGTTTCTACGTAGTACATTTTTCGGTAAAAATGACACCTTATCTTTATTCTGTAGGTCCATACGATTAAAATGATCCCCTACTTATATAGGTTTGATTTTGTCGGACTTCTGGAAAAAATCATAACTACATGCAGGAAAATTAATACGTTTAAAATTGTATTCTTCTGACCCCTATAACTTTTTTATTTTTCCGTGTATGGGGCGGTATGAGGGCTCATTTTTTGCGCCGTGATCTGAAGTTTTTAACGGTACCATTTTTGCATTGATAGGACTAATTTTTAAATGATATAAAAAGTGACCAAAAATGCACTATTTTGGACGTAGGAATTTTTTTGCGCGCACGCCATTGACCGAGTGGTTTAATTAATGATATATTTTTATAATTCGGACATTTCCGCACGCGGTGATACCATATATGCTTGTTTTTAATTTTATTTACACTGTGTTTTTTTTTTTTATTGGAAAAGGGGGGTGATTCAAACTTTTAATAGGGGAGGAGTTAAATGATCTTTATTCACTTTTTTTTTTCACTTTTTTTTTTTGCAGTGTTATAGGTCCCATAGGGACCAAGGACGTACCGGTACGTCCTTGGTCCTTAAGGGGTTAATATTAAATTTTATTATATTTCGCACAAAGAAAGAGGAAGTACCTTACACACCTGGACCTTTATATGGGTTCCTTCACTCTTATTGGTTACCTGTATCTAGCAAACTAGGTGGTTTCACCTGTATGTTCAAAGTTTTTCTTGTATAAGTTAACTGTTTGTTGGCTGCTATGTTTTGCAGTAAAGAAGGAAATGCAATTAATGTAAGCCTCCTGTCTTTTATAAAATCTATATTTTCCGTCATCAAGCATAGGAAAATCTCCAATTAAAGGGAAAGATTTCTGCAGTAATACCAGGAAGTATTACTTTACTGAAAGAGTAGTGGATGCAAAAGTGGTTGCTGCAAATACAGTGAAGTGATGTAAGTGTGGTAGCCCTTGGGGGGCATATAATAATACAGTGGTGGTGTTCATTCGGTATATGAGGGGTTAATTTAACCCCTGTCACTCGTGACGCGAGGGTGAGGGTTAATACGCTGAGGTAAATCTTCGGCCAATCGCCACCCTTCCCAGAAACAATAGATGCGTGCTTAAAGGGGTTGTGCGCTGCCCTGCCTTTCGGAGCTCCGCACGCAGCGTCCGGAAGTTCATTACTCCGAACGCTGTGTGCGGGCGGCCGCCGGGTGTGACGTCACACCCAGCCCCCTTGTGACGTCACGCCCGCCCCCTCTACCAAAGTCTTTGGGAAGGGGGCGTGACAGCGGTTGCGCCCCCTTCTCATAGACTTTCGTTGAGGGGGCGGGCGAGATGTCACGAGGGGGCCGGGCGTGACATCGCGCCCGGCGGCCGCGAACACGAAAGCCCGCACACAGCGTTCGGAGTAATGAACTTCCAGACGCTGCGTGCGGCGCTCCGAAAGGAAGGGCAGCGCACAACCCATGTAAATAAATGAAGGTCCACAATGGAGATGAACTTGAACTTTCATAAACTTTACTGAAGTACTTGCGGTACATCCCATTTACAGCAACAGTCTTAGTGATACAGTCTCTATACAGCTCAGCAATGATTGACAGATGCTGCGGACCATTGACTTATCCAAGGATTAACCCCTTAAGGACACATGACGTTCTCATACGTCTCCATTTCCGAGTCCTTAAGGACACATGACGTATGAGAACGTCATGTGTTTTGCCGGCCCCCCGCAACCATCTGGAGCGGAGCCGGCACCCGATGCCTGCTGAAATCGATCAGCAGGCATCGGGGCATATCGCCCAGGGGGGTCATGATGACCCCCCATGTCGGCGATCGCGGCGCATCGCTCGTCAATTCAGACGAGCGATGCGCTGCGATTCCGTTCCCCGCCGCTCGCCGGGCGGGGATCGGAGCCGGATGTCTGCTGATTTCTATCAGCAGACATCCCGGCAGTGTGCCGGAGGAGGTCCGGAGGACCTCCTATACCGGCGATCGCTGCAGGACGCCGGTAAGTACTAACCGGCGTTCTGCAGCGGTTCCAGGTCATCAGGGTCACGTGTGACCCTGTGACCTGGATATAGATGGTGACTGGTGGTGTAGTATACACCACCAATCACCATCCATGCTGTACTGGGGGCTGGCATTGTGGCCACCCCCTCAGTACAGTTGTGATTGGGTGTCCAAAGTGGCCACACCAATCACAATGTAATGGGAGGGGATCTGGTGGGCTAGGAGCACGTTGCTCCGTTCTGCCCACCATTCCACAGAGATCTGGTGTGCAGGACGGAGCCCCGTGCTGCCCACCATCCCCTCAGTAAAAAAAAAGTGCCCCTTGCCCCCTTTCTGTGGCCCCTTGGCACAGAAATCCCCAGGGATAGCTTTAGATTAGGTAGGGACAGGTTAGGGTTAAAAAAAAAAAATAGTTTTTAATTTTTTTTTTTCGGCGTACCTCAGTGGGTGTCCGTGGGTCCGTAGCACCTTTAGCTGCGTGACCCCGGCCCTGCTGGGTCGCTGCGGTCTGCCGTCAGCCTTTTTTTTTGGCGCAGATCTTTTTTTTTTTTTTTTTTTCACTAAGCGTGTGTGCGGACCCTCTTAGTTATAAAAGAGCGGTCCGCCACCGTTTGTTAAAGCCCAACCGCCGCTGATCAGTCCCGTAGTACTGATCAGCGTTTTTTTTTGTGGTGCCGGCGCTTTTTTTCGGGTTTTCTAGCGTGTTTTTGCCCCCATAGGCGGTCCGTGCCACCAGTAGCAGGCGTGTACTGTGTGGCCGGACCGTACCTGTGTGTGCGGCGTGCCTCACCGCTGTCAGTGATTTATCACTGATCAGCTTTTTTTTTGTGGTAAAGGCACCTTTTTCGGTTAACGCGGATTTTTTTTTGCACCCATAGGCGGTCCGTGCCACCAGTAGCAGGCGTGTACTGTGTGGACGGACCGTACCTGTGTGTGCAGCCTGTCCCACCGCTGTCGGTGATTTATCACTGATCAGCGTTTTTTTTTTTGGTTCAGGCGGGTGCATTTTTTTCGGGGTAAAGCGTTTTTTTATTTATTTTTTCGGGTTTTTTGTGTGGGGGTCTGTGAACAAGCCACCAGCCACTGTCCTGGGCTGAGTGGCTGGACCCCCCACTGACTTCTGCGCCCCCTGCCGCCACAAGCGCTAATCAGTGCGCACACCACTGATTAGATAAACGCTTATTTTTTTGGTGCAGGGTTTTTTTTTGCGCTAGAAGTCCCCCTTTTTTTTAAAAGTCCCCTTTTTATTTTATATTTTTTTCTGTTAGGGCGGGTTAGTTTAGTTAGGTTAGGCTAGGGCGGGTTAGGGCGGGTTAGGGAGGTAGTATCGCACCACACCACACGCAGCACACACACCAATAAAGTTTTCCCCCCCACACACACACATATCCGTATCCCCATTAGAGTAGGGAAATGGCCCGCAGAGTGTTTTCGGCGGAGGAGGCATATGACCTAATTGCCTCCGACTCTGAAAGCATCTCAGAGGACGATGAAGACCCCACTTTCCTTATTTCATCGTCCTCCTCATCATCTAGTTCAGATGATGAGCCACCAAGGCGGCGAACTCGCCGCCATGCGGTGCCGCAAACCTCCTCTGTCCTTGAGCCTGTGCCCCATGCTAGTATGAGTCCCCCTGGCGCTCATACTAGTGAAGCCCCCCTGCCAAGGTCACTGGTACCTGGTACCGGAGAACTTGACTGGGCTGAGCCAGCGGACCACGAGCCCGTGATTCCTGAGTTTGTTGGCGACTCAGGAATCAAAATTAACATCGCCGGGTTCACTGAAAAGGACTTTTTCGGTCATTTTTTCAGTGACGACTTTGTTAATTTGATGGTTACACAGACGAATCTGTACGCCCAACAGTTCGTCGCCGCTAACCCGGGCTCACTTTTAGCTAGACCCGGCGGCTGGACTCCAGTCGATGCAGCCGAAATGAGGACTGTCACGATGCCGGCTGGCAGGTAGTGGATCCTCTGTGCCAGAGAGGGATTGGCGTGGACCGTGCTAGTGGATCGGTTCTAAGTCACTACTGGTTTTCACCAGAGCCCGCCGCAAAGCGGGATGGTCTTGCTGCGGCGGTAGTGACCAGGTCGTATCCACTAGCAACGGCTCAACCTCTCTGGCTGCTGAAGATAGGCGCGGTACAAGGGAGTAGACAGAAGCAAGGTCGGACGTAGCAGAAGGTCGGGGCAGGCAGCAAGGATCGTAGTCAGGGGCAACGGCAGGAGGTCTGGAACACAGGCTAGGAACATACAAGGAAACGCTTTCACTGGCACGATGGCAACAAGATCCGGCAAGGAAGTGCAGGGGAAGTGAGGTGATATAGGGAAGTGCACAGGTGATAACACTAATTGGAACCACTGCGCCAATCAGCGGCGCAGTGGCCCTTTAAATCGCAAAGACCCGGCGCGCGCGCGCCCTAGGGAGCGGGGCCGCGCGCGCCGGGACAGGACTGACGGAGAGCGAGTCAGGTACGGGAGCCGGGGTGCGCATCGCGAGCGGGCGCTACCCGCATCGCGAATCGCATCCCGGCTGGAGGCGGTATCGCAGCGCCCCGGGTCAGTGGATCTGACCGGAGCGCTGCAGTGAGGAGAGTGTAGCGAGCGCTCCGGGGAGGAGCGGGGACCCGGAGCGCTTGGCGTAACAGTACCCCCCCCCTTGGGTCTCCCCCTCTTCTTAGAGCCTGAGAACCTGAGGAGCAGACTTTTGTCTAGGATGTTGTCCTCAGGTTCCCAGGATCTCTCTTCTGGACCACAACCCTCCCAATCCACTAAAAAAAAGGTTTTCCCTCTGACCTTTTTAGATGCCAGAATCTCTTTGACGGAGAAGATGTCCGAGGAGCCGGAAACAGGAGTGGGAGGAACAGATTTGGGAGAGAAACGGTTAATGATAAGTGGTTTAAGAAGAGAAACGTGAAAGGCATTAGGAATACGAAGAGAAGGAGGAAGAAGAAGTTTGTAAGAGACAGGATTAATCTGGCACAAAATTTTGAAAGGACCAAGATAGCGTGGTCCCAACTTATAGCTAGGGACACGGAAGCGGACATATTTAGCGGAGAGCCATACCTTGTCTCCAGGGGAAAAAATGGGAGGAGCTCTTCTTTTCTTATCCGCGAACTTCTTCATGCGTGATGAAGCCTGTAAGAGAGAATTTTGGGTCTCTCTCCATATGATGGAAAGATCACGAGAAATTTCATCCACAGCGGGCAGACCAGAGGGCAAGGGGGTAGGGAGGGGGGGAAGAGGGTGACGGCCGTACACCACGAAAAATGGGGATTTGGAGGAAGATTCAGAGACTCTGAAGTTATACGAGAATTCGGCCCATGGTAGAAGATCTGCCCAGTCATCCTGGCGGGAGGAAACAAAATGTCGTAAATAATCACCCAAGACCTGGTTAATTCTTTCTACTTGTCCATTGGATTGAGGATGATATGCAGAAGAAAAATGTAATTTAATCTTGAGTTGTTTACAGAGAGCCCTCCAGAATTTAGACACGAATTGGACGCCTCTATCCGAGACGATCTGCGTGGGCAACCCGTGAAGACGAAAAATGTGTACAAAAAATTGTTTAGCCAACTGAGGCGCTGAAGGAAGACCAGGAAGAGGGATGAAATGTGCCATTTTGGAGAATCGATCAACGACCACCCAAATAACAGTGTTGCCATGGGATGGGGGTAAGTCAGTAATAAAATCCATACCAATCAGAGACCAAGGCTGTTCGGGGACAGGCAGAGGATGAAGAAAACCAGCGGGCTTCTGGCGAGGAGTCTTATCCCGGGCACAGATAGTGCAGGCTCGCACAAAGTCCACAACATCCGTCTCCAGAGTCGGCCACCAATAGTAGCGAGAGATGAGTTGCACAGATTTCTTGATGCCCGCATGACCTGCGAGATGGGAAGAGTGGCCCCATTTGAGGATTCCGAGGCGTTGGCGTGGAGAAACAAAGGTCTTTCCTGGAGGAGTTTGCCTGATGGAGGCTGGAGAAGTGGAAATCAGGCAGTCAGGAGGAATGATGTGTTGCGGAGAGAGTTCAACTTCAGAAGCATCCGAGGAACGAGAGAGAGCATCGGCCCTAATGTTCTTATCGGCAGGCCGAAAGTGAATTTCAAAATTAAATCGGGCAAAGAACAGAGACCACCTGGCCTGGCGAGGATTCAGCCGTTGGGCAGACTGGAGGTAGGAGAGGTTCTTGTGATCGGTGTAAATAATAACTGGAAATCTTGATCCCTCCAGCAGATGCCTCCATTCCTCAAGTGCTAATTTAATGGCTAGAAGCTCTCGATCCCCGATGGAGTAGTTTCTCTCCGCCGGAGAGAAGGTCCTAGAAAAAAAACCACAAGTAACAGCATGCCCGGAAGAATTTTTTTGTAGAAGGACAGCTCCAGCTCCCACAGAGGAGGCATCAACCTCCAATAGGAAGGGTTTAGATGGGTCAGGTCTGGAGAGCACGGGAGCCGAAGAAAAGGCAGACTTGAGCCGTTTAAAGGCGTCTTCCGCTTGAGGAGGCCAAGACTTGGGATCGGCATTTTTTTTGGTTAAAGCCACGATAGGAGCCACAACGGTAGAAAAATGTGGAATAAATTGTCTGTAATAATTGGCGAACCCCAAAAAACGTTGGATAGCACGGAGTCCGGAGGGGCGTGGCCAATCTAAGATGGCAGAGAGTTTGTCTGGATCCATTTGTAGTCCCTGGCCAGAGACCAAGTATCCTAGGAAAGGAAGAGATTGGCATTCAAACAGACATTTCTCTATTTTGGCATAGAGTTGATTGTCACGAAGTCTCTGAAGAACCATACGGACATGCTGGCGGTGTTCTTCTAGATTGGCAGAAAAAATCAGGATATCGTCCAGATATACAACAACACAGGAGTATAAAAGATCACGAAAAATTTCATTAACAAAGTCTTGGAAGACGGCAGGGGCGTTGCACAGGCCAAAGGGCATGACCAGATACTCAAAGTGTCCATCTCTGGTGTTAAATGCCGTTTTCCATTCATCCCCCTCTCTGATGCGGATGAGATTATAAGCACCTCTTAAGTCCAGTTTGGTAAAGATGTGGGCACCTTGGAGGCGATCAAAGAGTTCAGAGATGAGAGGTAGGGGGTAGCGGTTCTTAACCGTGATTTTATTAAGACCGCGGTAGTCAATGCAAGGGCGTAGAGAGCCATCTTTTTTGGACACAAAGAAAAATCCGGCTCCGGCAGGAGAGGAGGATTTACGGATAAAGCCCTTTTTTAAATTTTCCTGGACGTATTCAGACATGGCAAGAGTCTCTGGGGCGGACAGAGGATAAATTCTGCCCCGGGGTGGAGTAGTGCCCGGGAGGAGGTCGATAGGACAATCATAAGGCCTGTGAGGAGGTAGAGTCTCAGCTTGTTTTTTGCAAAAAACATCCGCAAAGTCCATATAGGCCTTAGGGAGACCGGTTACGGGAGGAACCACAGAGTCACGGCAAGGGTTACTGGGAACCGGTTTTAGGCAGTCCTTGGAACAAGAGGGCCCCCAACTCTTGATCTCCCCAGTGGACCAATCCAGGGTTGGGGAGTGAAGTTGAAGCCAGGGAAGTCCAAGGAGAATTTCAGAAGTGCAATTGGGAAGGACCAAAAGTTCAATCCTCTCGTGATGAGGTCCGATGTGCATTAGAAGGGGCTCCGTGCGGAAACGTATGGTACAGTCCAATCTTTCATTGTTTACACAATTGATGTAGAGGGGTCTGGCGAGACTGGTCACCGGGATGTTGAACCTGTTGACGAGAGAGGCCAAAATAAAATTTCCTGCAGATCCGGAGTCCAAGAAGGCCACAGCAGAGAAGGAGAAGGTAGATGCAGACATCCGCACAGGCACAGTAAGACGTGGAGAAGCAGAGTAGACATCAAGGACTGTCTCACCTTTGTGCGGAGTCAGCGTACGTCTTTCCAGGCGGGGAGGACGGATAGGACAATCCTTCAGGAAGTGTTCGGTACTAGCACAGTACAGGCAGAGATTCTCCATGCGGCGTCGTGTCCTCTCTTGAGGTGTCAGGCGAGACCGGTCGACCTGCATAGCCTCCACGGCGGGAGGCACAGGAACAGATTGCAGGGGACCAGAGGAGAGAGGAGCCGGGGAGAAGAAACGCCTCGTGCGAACAGAGTCCATATCCTGGCGGAGCTCCTGACGCCTTTCGGAAAAACGCATGTCAATGCGAGTGGCTAGGTGAATGAGTTCATGTAGATTAGCAGGGATTTCTCGTGCGGCCAGAACATCTTTAATGTTGCTGGATAGGCCTTTTTTAAAGGTCGCGCAGAGGGCCTCATTATTCCAGGATAATTCTGAAGCAAGAGTACGGAATTGTACGGCATACTCGCCAACGGAAGAATTACCCTGGACCAGGTTCAACAGGGCAGTCTCAGCAGAAGAGGCTCGGGCAGGTTCCTCAAAGACACTTCGAATTTCCGAGAAGAAGGAGTGTACAGAGGCAGTGACGGGGTCATTGCGGTCCCAGAGCGGTGTGGCCCAAGACAGGGCTTTTCCAGACAGAAGGCTGACTACGAAAGCCACCTTAGACCTTTCAGTGGGAAACTGGTCCGACATCATCTCCAGGTGCAGGGAACATTGGGAAAGAAAGCCACGGCAAAACTTAGAGTCCCCATCAAATTTATCCGGCAAGGATAGTCGTAGACCAGAAGCGGCCACTCGCTGCGGAGGAGATGCAGGAGCTGGCGGAGGAGATGATTGCTGAAGCTGTGGTAGTAACTGCTGAAGCATAACGGTCAGTTGAGACAGCTGTTGGCCTTGTTGCGCTATCTGTTGCGACTGCTGGGCGACCACCGTGGTGAGGTCAGCGACAACTGGCAGAGGAACTTCAGCGGGATCCATGGCCGGATCTACTGTCACGATGCCGGCTGGCAGGTAGTGGATCCTCTGTGCCAGAGAGGGATTGGCGTGGACCGTGCTAGTGGATCGGTTCTAAGTCACTACTGGTTTTCACCAGAGCCCGCCGCAAAGCGGGATGGTCTTGCTGCGGCGGTAGTGACCAGGTCGTATCCACTAGCAACGGCTCAACCTCTCTGGCTGCTGAAGATAGGCGTGGTACAAGGGAGTAGACAGAAGCAAGGTCGGACGTAGCAGAAGGTCGGGGCAGGCAGCAAGGATCGTAGTCAGGGGCAACGGCAGGAGGTCTGGAACACAGGCTAGGAACATACAAGGAAACGCTTTCACTGGCACGATGGCAACAAGATCCGGCAAGGAAGTGCAGGGGAAGTGAGGTGATATAGGGAAGTGCACAGGTGATAACACTAATTGGAACCACTGCGCCAATCAGCGGCGCAGTGGCCCTTTAAATCGCAAAGACCCGGCGCGCGCGCGCCCTAGGGAGCGGGGCCGCGCGCGCCGGGACAGGACTGACGGAGAGCGAGTCAGGTACGGGAGCCGGGGTGCGCATCGCGAGCGGGCGCTACCCGCATCGCGAATCGCATCCCGGCTGGAGGCGGTATCGCAGCGCCCCGGGTCAGTGGATCTGACCGGAGCGCTGCAGTGAGGAGAGTGTAGCGAGCGCTCCGGGGAGGAGCGGGGACCCGGAGCGCTTGGCGTAACAAGGACCTTTTGGGGCCTTGCGCTGCATATGGGTATAGTTAAAAAACCCTGTGTCAGGCAATATTGGAGTGGGGACGTCTTTTACCAGACACCCCTCTACAGTATGGCCATGACACGTTCCCGGTTCGAGGCCATTCGTAGATGTTTGCATTATGCTGATAATGCGGCATGTCCCCCCCGAACTGATCCCGCGTATGACCGCCTGTATAAAATCAGGCCGGTCATCAATCACTTCGGGGCCAGATTTTGGGAGGCCTATGTCCCGGGGCGGGAGGTCTCTATTGATGAGTCGCTCATCAGCTTCAAGGGGAGACTCAGCTTCCGGCAATACATCCCGACCAAGCGAGCGCGGTATGGCGTGAAGATGTATAAACTTTGCGAGAGTACCTCCGGGTACACTTGCAAGTTTATGGTGTATGAGGGACGAGATTCCCGCATTGAACCCCCAGATTGTTCCCCCACTCTGGGTGTTAGCGGGAAAATCGTTTGGGGCCTTTTGCACCCATTGCTAGATAAAGGTTACCACCTTTACGTGGATAACTTTTATACTAGTATCCCTCTCTTTTCATCCCTCGCCGCCAGATCCACGGTCGCTTGTGGGACAGTCCGGAAGAATCAAAGAGGCCTTCCGCCCCATCATTCCCTACATGCTCCTATCCCCCGGGTGAGTCCCGTGCCTTTTCCCATGAGAACCTGTTGTTGGTCCGGTATAAGGACAAGAGGGATGTCCTTATGCTCACCACAATTCATGGGAATGGCAGCACCCCTGTCCCTGTGCGAGGTACCGCGGGACCGGTCCTCAAGCCCGATTGTATTCTGGACTACAATCGGTATATGGGGGGAGTTGATCTTTCTGATCAAGTCCTCAAGCCATATAATGCCATGCGGAAAACACGCGTATGGTATAAAAAGGTTGCGGTCTACATGGTACAGGTTGCCATGTACAACTCTTTTATACTGTACCAGAACGCTGGCAACACAGGGACATACCTGGAGTACCAAGAGGTAGTTCTAAAGGCCCTCATCTATGGTGATCGCCAAAGAGCGGGTCAGAGCACCTCTGGAACTTTAGGTCCCCGGATCGTCCCCGGCCAACACTTTCCATGTGTGATCCCCAACACTGGAAGGTCGGGACGAACCCAGAAAAGATGCAGAGTGTGTCACAGGAAGGGGAGACGGAGGGACACCACCATTCAGTGTGACACTTGCCCCGATCATCCGGGCCTCTGCATAGGCTGCTTCAGGGAGTATCACACTTCCATGGAGTACTAAATTTTCCATCCTTTGCCCTAAATTTCATTCCCCAGAATTCGGCTCCAATGTACCAGTCCAGGGTACATTATCTTCCAAATTTTATACCAAAATACCCTACCCCCAAAAAATCTAACCCAAAACCTCTTTCCCAATGCCCCTCATAATATCTTTGTCCCCCAAAAATGGGTCATGGGACACAGAGTCAACAGCATTGGAGGTTTGCAGTTGCCTCAAATGCGCAACGCTCTCTCTCTCCACCTGAGCGGGTTGCGCATTTGAGGTAACAGAATAGGGACGGCCCCACATATCCCCTTCCCAGAATGATGATTCAGAGTATAGGGTTTGGGGCGGGCATCATTTTTACTTTTGGCTGTACTCTGGGTCATCATTCTGGGAAAATAATTGGCATATCAGTTCTAAAATTGCAATTTTTTTCCCCCCCATAGTACACTTCATCCATTCCTGGAAAATAAATGAAGGGAACACCCGTCTGTTCCAAATCTCCACTTAACCCTATACACCTTCCCTAGGGGGTGTACTGTTTGTAGTATTCTCACATGTGGGTGTTCCTTTCTTGTATTTTCCTCTGAATGTATGTAACTGTTAGGTCCGTAACAAACATCCGCCTCAAATGCGAAGAGTTCTCGCTGAGCTCTGTCGTATTTCCAGGCGACAATTCGGAGTCACATGTTAGTTGTTCCCAGAAAAATGAAGCAGAGTATAGGTTGAAAATTGCAATATTCAAAAGCTACCCTTCATCCATTCCTGGAAAATAAATTTAGGAAACACCTGTGCATTAAAAATGTCCTCTTTACCCCTATACCCATTCCTTAGGGTGGGTACTTTCTGTAATGGTGTCACATGTGGGTGTTTCATTTTTGTATTTTCCTCGGAATGTATGTAACCGTCAGCTACTGATATGCCAAAGGTCACAAATACAAAGTGACCTCTATGACTTCTGAGCCTTGTTGTGCGCCCGTCCAGCACGTTACCCCATATGTGGATGTATTTTTATAGTCAGGGGGAAAAGCCCTCCAAAATGTGTAACCCAATTCCTCATATTACCCCTTGTGAAAATGTTAATAATTGGGTAACCCCAGCATTTTACTGTAAAAAAATCTAATTTTTCAATTTATGGCCCACTTTTCAAAAAACCTGTGAGGTGTAAGTACTCACTGTAACACTGTTACGTTCCCCAAGGGGTCTAGTTTCCAAAATGTATGCCATGTTTTTTTTTTTTTTTTACTGTCCTGGCACCATAGGGGCTTCCGAAATGCGGCATGTCCCCAGAGCAAAATTTGTAACTCCTCTTCTGAGACCTGTAGTGCGCCAGCAGAGCACTTTTCACCCCCATATGGGGCGTTTTCTGAATCAGGAGAAATTGGGCTTCAAATTTTGGGGGGTATTTTCTGCTTTAACCCTTTGTAAAAATGTTAAATTTTTGGGAAACCAAGCATTTTTGGTAAAATGTATTCTTTTTTTTTTTGCATATGCCAAAGTCGTGAAACCCTTGTGGGGTATTAAGGTTCACTTTACCCCTTGTTACGTTCCCCAAGGGGTCTAGTTTCCAAAATGGTATGCCATATGTTTTTTTTTTGCTGTCCTGGCACCATAGGGGCTTCCTAAAAGAGGCATGCCCCCAGAGCAAAATTTGCTTCAAAAAAGCCAAATGTGACTCCTTCTCTTCTGGGACCTGTAGTGCGCCAACAGAGCACTTTTCACCCCCATATGGGGTGTTTTATGAATCGGGAGAAATTGGGCTTCAAATTTTGGGGGGTATTTTCTGCTTTAACCCTTTGTAAAAATGTTAAATTTTTGGGAAACCAAGCATTTTTGGTAAAATTTATTCTTTTTTTTTTTGCATATGCCAAAGTCGTGAAACCCTTGTGGGGTATTAAGGTTCACTTTACCCCTTGTTACGTTCCCCAAGGGGTCTAGTTTCCAAAATGGTATGCCATGTGTTTTTTTTTTGCTGTCCTGGCACCATAGGGGCTTCCTAAATGAGGCATGCCCCCAGAGCAAAATTTGCTTCAAAAAAGCCAAATGTGACTCCTTCTCTTCTGGGACCTGTAGTGCGCCAGCAGAGCACTTTTCACCCCCATATGGGGTGTTTTCTGAATCGGGAGAAATTGGGCTTCAAATTTTGGTGGGTATTTTCTGCTTTAACCCTTTGTAAAAATGTAAAATTTTTGGGAAACCAAGCATTTTTGGTAAAATGTATTCTTTTTTTTTTGCATATGCCAAAGTCGTGAAACCCCTGTGGGGTATTAAGGTTCACTTTACCCCTTGTTACGTTCCCCAAGGGGTCTAGTTTCCAAAATGGTATGCCATGTGTTTTTTTTTTGCTGTCCTGGCACCATAGGGGCTTCCTAAATGAGGCATGCCCCCAGAGCAAAATTTGCTTCAAAAAAGCCAAATGTGACTCCTTCTCTTCTGGGACCTGTAGTGCGCCAGCAGAGCACTTTTCACCCCCATATGGGGTGTTTTCTGAATCGGGAGAAATTGGGCTTCAAATTTTGGGGGGTATTTTCTGCTTTAACCCTTTGTAAAAATGTAAAATTTTTGGGAAACCAAGCATTTTTGGTAAAATTTATTCTTTTTTTTTTTGCATATGCCAAAGTCGTGAAACCCCTGTGGGGTATTAAGGTTCACTTTACCCCTTGTTACGTTCCCCAAGGGGTCTAGTTTCCAAAATGGTATGCCATGTGTTTTTTTTTTGCTGTCCTGGCACCATAAGGGCTTCCTAAATGAGGCATGCCCCCAGAGCAAAATTTGCTTCAAAAAAGCCAAATGTGACTCCTTCTCTTCTGGGACCTGTAGTGCGCCAGCAGAGCACTTTTCACCCCCATATGGGGTGTTTTCTGAATCGGGAGAAATTGGGCTTCAAATTTTGGTGGGTATTTTCTGCTTTAACCCTTTGTAAAAATGTAAAATTTTTGGGAAACCAAGCATTTTTGGTAAATTGTATTCTTTTTTTTTTTGCATATGCCAAAGTCGTGAAACCCCTGTGGGGTATTAAGGTTCACTTTACCCCTTGTTACGTTCCCCAAGGGGTCTAGTTTCCAAAATGGTATGCCATGTGTTTTTTTTTGCTGTCCTGGCACCATAGGGACTTCCTAAATGAGGCATGCCCCCAGAGCAAAATTTGCTTCAAAAAAGCCAAATGTGACTCCTTCTCTTCTGGGACCTGTAGTGCGCCAGCAGAGCACTTTTCACCCCCATATGGGGTGTTTTCTGAATCGGGAGAAATTGGGCTTCAAATTTTGGGGGGTATTTTCTGCTTTAACCCTTTGTAAAAATGTAAAATTTTTGGGAAACCAAGCATTTTTGGTAAAATTTATTCTTTTTTTTTTGCATATGCCAAAGTCGTGAAACCCCTGTGGGGTATTAAGGTTCACTTTACCCCTTGTTACGTTCCCCAAGGGGTCTAGTTTCCAAAATGGTATGCCATGTGTTTTTTTTTTGCTGTCCTGGCACCATAGGGGCTTCCTAAATGAGGCATGCCCCCAGAGCAAAATTTGCTTCAAAAAATCCAAATGTGACTCCTTCTCTTCTGGGACCTGTAGTGCGCCAACAGAGCACTTTTCACCCCCATATGGGGTGTTTTCTGAATCGGGAGAAATTGGGCTTCAAATTTTGGGGGGTATTTTCTGCTTTAACCCTTTGTAAAAATGTTAAATTTTTGGGAAACCAAGCATTTTTGGTAAAATTTATTCTTTTTTTTTTGCATATGCCAAAGTCGTGAAACCCCTGTGGGGTATTAAGGTTCACTTTACCCCTTGTTACGTTCCCCAAGGGGTCTAGTTTCCAAAGTGGTATGCCATGTGTTTTTTTTTTGCTGTCCTGGCACCATAGGGGCTTCCTAAATGAGGCATGCCCCCAGAGCAAAATTTGCTTCAAAAAAGCCAAATGTGACTCCTTCTCTTCTGGGACCTGTAGTGCGAGAGCAGAGCACTTTTCACCCCCATATGGGGTGTTTTCTGAATCGGGAGAAATTGGGCTTCAAATTTTGGGGGGTATTTTTGGATTTAACCCTTTGTAAAAATGTCAAATTTTTGGGAAACCAAGCATTTTAGATATTTTTTTTTTTTTTACATTTGCAAAAGTTGTGAAACCCCTGTGGGGTATTAAGGCTCACTTAATTCCTTGTTACGTTCCTCAAGGGGTCTAGTTTCCAAAATGGTATGGCATGTGGGCGGTTTTAGTTGTTCTGGCACCATAGGGGCTTCCTAAATGCAACATGCCCCCCAAAAACCATTTCAGAAAAATATACTCTCCAAAATCCCCTTGTCGCTCCTTCGCTTCTGAGCCTTCTACTGCGCCCGCCGAACAATTAACATAGACATATGAGGTATGTGCTTACTCGAGAGGAATTGGGCTACAAACACAAGTAAAAATTTTCTCCTTTTACCCCTTGCAAACATAAAAAAATTGGGTCTACAAGAACATGCGAGTGTAAAAAATGAAGATTTTGAATTTTCTCCTTCACTTTGCTGCTATTCCTGTGAAACACCTAAAGGGTTAACACACTTACTGAATGTCATTTTGAATACTTTGGGGGGTGCAGTTTTTATAATGGGGTCATTTATGGTGTATTTCTAATATGAAGACCCTTCAAATCCACTTCAAACCTGAACTGGTCCCTGAAAAATATTGAGTTTGAAAATTTTGTGAAAATTTGGAAAATTGCTGCTGAACTTTGAAGCCCTCTGGTGTCTTCCAAAAGTAAAAACTCGTCAATTTTATGATGCAATCATAAAGTAGACATATTGTATATGTGAATAAAAAATAAATTTATTTTGAATATCCATTTTCCTTACAAGCAGAGAGCTTCAAAGTTAGAAAAATGCAAAATTTTCAATTTTTTCGTCAAATTTTGGGATTTTTCACCAAGAAATGATGCAAGTTACCATAAAATTTTACCACTATGTTAAAGTAGAATATGTCACGAAAAAACAATCTCGGAATCAGAATGATAACTAAAAGCATTCCAGAGTTATTAATGTTTAAAGTGACAGTGGTCAGAATTGCAAAAAACGCTCCGGTCCTTAAGGTATAAAATGGCCTAGTCCTTAAGGGGTTAATAGAATTAGGATTTGTGCAGAGATCCGTCCGGATTTAGGGGTCTGTTTAGGTCCGGTGATCTTGCGAAGTTAACAGGGATTGAGAACTCACAGTTTTGTATGAATGGCCGTTGCCGCAAGGCTTGGGCCTAGTCACTGCGGAGGATAGCTGCGCAGATCCGTCCTCATCATCAGCGCAGGAACAAGAGAGCGATTAATGGCCGCCGCTCCCTTATATGGGCAGGGCCATTGTGGATTGGTCCATGTCAGCTGTCACTCACCGTTACAAGGCATGGTGGGTGAACACGTCACTGGGACTGTCACGATGCCGGCTGGCAGGAGGTGGATCCTCTGTGCCAGAGAGGGATTGGCGTGGACCGTGCTAGTGGACCGGTTCTAAGTCACTACTGGTTTTCACCAGAGCCCGCCGCAAAGCGGGATGGTCTTGCTGCGGCGGTAGTGACCAGGTCGTATCCACTAGCAACGGCTCAACCTCTCTGACTGCTGAAGATAGGCGCGGTACAAGGGAGTAGACAGAAGCAAGGTCGGACGTAGCAGAAGGTCGGGGCAGGCAGCAAGGATCGTAGTCAGGGGCAACGGCAGGAGGTCTGGAACACAGGCTAGGAACACACAAGGAAACGCTTTCACTGGCACAATGGCAACAAGATCCGGCAAGGGAGTGCATGGGAGGAGATCAGATATAGCCAGGGAGCAGGTGGAAGCCAATTAAGCTAATTGGGCCAGGCACCAATCATTGGTGCACTGGCCCTTTAAGTCTCAGAGAGCTGGCGCGCGCGCGCCCTAGAGAGTGGAGCCACGCGCGCCAGCACATGACAGCAGGGGACCGGGACGGGTAAGTGACCTGGGATGCGATTCGCGAGCGGGCGCGTCCCGCTGTGCGAATCGCATCCCCGACGGCCATGACAGTGCAGCGCTCCCGGTCAGCGGGACCGACCGGAGCGCTGCGGAGAGAGAGACGCCGTAAGCGCTCCGGGGAGGAGCGGGGACCCGGAGCGCTAGGCGTAACAGTACCCCCCCCTTAGGTCTCCCCTTCTCTTTGTCCGGTAACTGCCTCCCCTGGGATGAGGACACCGGGAAAGACAGGAGGGTTTCCTCAACGGCAGGCAGTACAGCAGGAGTGGGAATGGGGAGGGAGGGCAGAGGGCGAGGCCTGGCACGGGGCAGTGTGACACCAGGACGGGGGCCATGGGGAGGCACCGAGGCTTGCCTGACTGGACTGGGAGGGGGGGAGAGGCACTTCTTATGGCAGGACGGCAGACCGGTTACAGGAGGAACCACAGGGTCACGGCAGGGAGTACTGGGAACCGGTTTAAGGCAGTCCTTGAAACAAGAGGTACCCCAGCTCTTGATCTCCCCTGTGGACCAATCCAGGGTTGGAGAATGGTGTTGAAGCCAGGGTAGTCCAAGGAGAATTTCGGAAGTGCAATTGGAGAGGACCAAAAACTCAATTTTTTCGTGATGAGGTCCGATGCACATTAGGAGGGGCTTCGTGCAGTAACGCACGGTGCAATCCAACCTGACTCCGTTGACCGCGGAAATGTAGAGTGGCTTGACGAGAAGGGTCACCGGGATGCGGAATTTATTCACCAAGGACTCCCGAATAAAATTCCCAGAGGCACCAGAGTCCAGGCAGGCCACGGCTGAGAGGGAAGAGTTGGCTGAAGGAGAAATCCGTACAGGCACCGTGAGACGTGGAGAAGCCGACTTAGCATCAAGAGACGCCACACCCACGAGAGCTGGGTGCGAGCGTGCGTTTCCCAGACGTGGAGGACGGATAGGGCAATCCACCAAAAAATGTTCGGTACTGGCACAGTACAGACAAAGATTCTCTTCCCTACGGCGATTCCTCTCTTCCTGGGTCAGGCGAGACCGATCCACTTGCATGGCCTCCTCGGCGGGAGGCCTAGGCGCAGATTGCAATGGAGACTGTGGGAGAGGTGTCCAGAGATCTAAGTCTTTTTCCTGGCGGAGCTCTTGATGCCTCTCAGAAAAACGCATGTCAATGCGAGTGGCTAGATGAATGAGTTCATGCAGGTTAGCAGGAGTTTCTCGTGCGGCCAGAACATCTTTAATGTTGCTGGATAGGCCTTTTTTAAAGGTCGCGCAGAGGGCCTCATTATTCCAGGATAGTTCAGAAGCAAGAGTACGGAATTGTACGGCGTACTCGCCAACGGAAGAATTACCCTGGACCAGGTTCAGCAGGGCAGTCTCAGCAGAAGAGGCTCGGGCAGGTTCCTCAAAGACACTTCGAATTTCCGAGAAGAAGGAGTGTACGGAGGCAGTGACGGGGTCATTGCGGTCCCAGAGCGGTGTGGCCCATGACAGGGCTTTTCCAGACAGAAGGCTGACTACGAAAGCCACCTTAGACCTTTCAGTAGGAAACTGGTCCGACATCATCTCCAAGTGCAGGGAACATTGCGAAAGAAAGCCACGGCAAAACTTAGAGTCCCCATCAAATTTGTCCGGCAAGGACAAGCGGAGGCTAGGAGTGGCCACTCGCTGCGGAAGGGGTGCAGGAGCTGGCGGAGGAGATGGTTGCTGCTGTAGCAGAGGCAGAAGTTGCGACTGAAGATGCTGCACCGTGGTGGACACTTCCGACAGCTGGTGGGTTAGATGGGCGATCTGTCGGGATTGCTGGGCGACCACCGTGGTGAGATCAGAGATATAAGGCAGGGGAACCTCAGCGGGATCCATGGCCGGATCTACTGTCACGATGCCGGCTGGCAGGAGGTGGATCCTCTGTGCCAGAGAGGGATTGGCGTGGACCGTGCTAGTGGACCGGTTCTAAGTCACTACTGGTTTTCACCAGAGCCCGCCGCAAAGCGGGATGGTCTTGCTGCGGCGGTAGTGACCAGGTCGTATCCACTAGCAACGGCTCAACCTCTCTGACTGCTGAAGATAGGCGCGGTACAAGGGAGTAGACAGAAGCAAGGTCGGACGTAGCAGAAGGTCGGGGCAGGCAGCAAGGATCGTAGTCAGGGGCAACGGCAGGAGGTCTGGAACACAGGCTAGGAACACACAAGGAAACGCTTTCACTGGCACAATGGCAACAAGATCCGGCAAGGGAGTGCATGGGAGGAGATCAGATATAGCCAGGGAGCAGGTGGAAGCCAATTAAGCTAATTGGGCCAGGCACCAATCATTGGTGCACTGGCCCTTTAAGTCTCAGAGAGCTGGCGCGCGCGCGCCCTAGAGAGCGGAGCCGCGCGCGCCAGCACATGACAGCAGGGGACCGGGACGGGTAAGTGACCTGGGATGCGATTCGCGAGCGGGCGCGTCCCGCTGTGCGAATCGCATCCCCGACGGCCATGACAGTGCAGCGCTCCCGGTCAGCGGGACCGACCGGAGCGCTGCGGAGAGAGAGACGCCGTAAGCGCTCCGGGGAGGAGCGGGGACCCGGAGCGCTAGGCGTAACAGGGACCTCCCAAGGTCCTAAAGCAAAACCATAGTTTTCCACCTGATCACATGACCCGCAGGTCCTGTTACGCTACAAACAGGTAGACAATTCAATATATACACTTTCTATACTTATAACTGTATAAATATCAGATAGAACTACTATACATTTAGTGGCTAAGTGAGAGGTGACAAGGGGAAGACTAGAAAAGAGGGACCCCGACGTCCTAGGGACTCTGACTATGGGGACCTCTACATAGGTAACGTATAAAATACGGTACCGGGACACCACATAAGCATGCATGGAAAAGGTGTATGGCTATCCTTTATGTGATGAAGGCAAATGTTATTACCCCAGGGGCAGTTGGCATTAACCCCTTGTGTTTGTGACACCAAGGCGTGGTTTAACCTCTACACCACCCGAAGGTATGCTGCTGGATCCTGGGCTAGGCGCAGGGGCAAATAATGACTCCGATGCCAAGTTGTGGAACAACGGCAGCTTTACTGAGGTAGACAGGTGTAATAGTCTTAAGAGCTCAGTTAGGCCCAAGGAGGTGACCAGTGACTTCAGAGACTTTAGGACTCGCTGGGACTTCTAGTGGATATGGACAATTTGCTGACGGCCCACACTTACTTGGTACTGACTTTTCTAGACTGACTTCACCCCGTATGTAGCTTACAAGGTGTTACGCCGAGCGCTCCGGGTCCCCGCTCCTCCCCGGAGCGCTCGCTTCTCTCTCGCTACCGCAGCGCTCCGGGCAGCTCCACTGACCCGGTGCGCTGCGATACCGTCTCCAGCCGGGATGCGATTCGCGATGCGGGTAGCGCCCGCTCGCGATGCGCATCCCGGCTCCCGTACCTGACTCGCTCTCCGTCTGTCCTGTCCCGGCGCGCGCGGCCCCGCTCCCTAGGGCGCGCGCGCGCCGGGTCTCTGCGATTTAAAGGGCCACTGCGCCGCTGATTGGCGCAGTGGTTCCAATTAGTGTGTTCACCTGTGCACTCCCTATTTATACCTCACTTCCCCTTCACTCCCTCGCCGGATCTTGTTGCCATTGTGCCAGTGAAAGCGTTTCCTTGTGTGTTCCTAGCCTGTGTTCCAGACCTCCTGCCGTTGCCCCCGACTACGATCCTTGCTGCCTGCCCCGACCTTCTGCTACGTCCGACCTTGCTTCTGTCTACTCCCTTGTACCGCGCCTATCTTCAGCAGTCAGAGAGGTTGAGCCGTTGCTAGTGGATACGACCTGGTCACTACCGCCGCAGCAAGACCATCCCGCTTTGCGGCGGGCTCTGGTGAAAACCAGTAGTGACTTAGAACCGATCCACTAGCACGGTCCACGCCAATCCCTCTCTGGCACAGAGGATCCACTACCTGCCAGCCGGCATCGTGACAGTAGATCCGGCCATGGATCCCGCTGAAGTTCCTCTGCCAGTTGTCGCCGACCTCACCACGGTGGTCGCCCAGCAGTCACAACAGATAGCGCAACAAGGCCAACAGCTGTCTCAACTGACCGTGATGCTACAGCAGCTACTACCACAGCTTCAGCAATCATCTCCTCCGCCAGCTCCTGCACCTCCTCCGCAGCGAGTGGCCGCTTCTGGTCTACGACTATCCTTGCCGGATAAATTTGATGGGGACTCTAAATTCTGCCGTGGCTTTCTTTCCCAATGTTCCCTGCACTTGGAGATGATGTCGGACCAGTTTCCCACTGAAAGGTCTAAGGTGGCTTTCGTAGTCAGCCTTCTGTCTGGAAAAGCTCTGTCATGGGCCACACCGCTCTGGGACCGCAATGACCCCGTCACTGCCTCTATACACTCCTTCTTCTCGGAAATTCGAAGTGTCTTTGAGGAACCTGCCCGAGCCTCTTCTGCTGAGACTGCCCTGTTGAACCTGGTCCAGGGTAATTCTTCCGTTGGCGAGTACGCCGTACAATTCCGTACTCTTGCTTCAGAATTATCCTGGAATAATGAGGCCCTCTGCGCGACCTTTAAAAAAGGCCTATCCAGCAACATTAAAGATGTTCTGGCCGCACGAGAAATCCCTGCTAACCTACATGAACTCATCCATCTTGCCACTCGCATTGACATGCGTTTTTCCGAAAGGCGTCAGGAGCTCCGCCAGGATATGGACTTTGTTCGCACAAGGCGTTTTTTCTCCCCGGCTCCTCTCTCCTCTGGTCCCCTGCAATCCGTTCCTGTGCCTCCCGCCGTGGAGGCTATGCAGGTCGACCGGTCTCGCCTGACACCTCAAGAGAGGACACGACGCCGCATGGAGAATCTCTGCCTGTACTGTGCCAGTACCGAACACTTCCTGAAGGATTGTCCTATCCGTCCTCCCTGCCTGGAAAGACGTACGCTGACTCCGCACAAAGGTGAGACAGTCCTTGATGTCTACTCTGCTTCTCCACGTCTTACTGTGCCTGTGCGGATATCTGCCTCTGCCTTCTCCTTCTCTACTATGGCCTTCTTGGATTCCGGATCTGCAGGAAATTTTATTTTGGCCTCTCTCGTCAACAGGTTCAACATCCCAGTGACCAGTCTCGCCAGACCCCTCTACATCAATTGTGTAAACAATGAAAGATTGGACTGTACCATACGTTTCCGCACGGAGCCCCTTCTAATGTGCATCGGACCTCATCACGAGAAGATTGAATTTTTGGTCCTCCCCAATTGCACTTCCGAAATCCTCCTTGGACTACCCTGGCTTCAACTCCATTCCCCAACCCTGGATTGGTCCACTGGGGAGATCAAGAGTTGGGGGCCCTCTTGTTTCAAGGACTGCCTAAAACCGGTTCCCAGTACCCCTTGCCGTGACTCTGTGGTTCCCCCTGTAACCGGTCTCCCTAAGGCCTATATGGACTTTGCGGATGTTTTTTGCAAAAAACAAGCTGAGACTCTACCTCCTCACAGGCCTTATGATTGTCCTATTGACCTCCTCCCGGGCACTACTCCACCCCGGGGCAGAATCTATCCTCTGTCCGCCCCAGAGACTCTTGCTATGTCGGAGTACATCCAGGAAAATTTTAAAAAAGGCTTTATCCGTAAATCCTCCTCTCCTGCCGGAGCCGGATTTTTCTTTGTGTCCAAAAAAGATGGCTCTCTACGTCCTTGCATTGACTACCGCGGTCTTAATAAAATCACGGTAAAGAACCGCTACCCCCTACCCCTCATCTCTGAACTCTTTGATCGCCTCCAAGGTGCCCACATCTTTACCAAACTGGACTTAAGAGGTGCTTATAATCTCATCCGCATCAGAGAGGGGGATGAATGGAAAACGGCATTTAACACTAGAGATGGACACTTTGAGTATCTGGTCATGCCCTTTGGCCTGTGCAACGCCCCTGCCGTCTTCCAAGACTTTGTTAATGAAATTTTTCGTGATCTCTTATACTCCTGTGTTGTTGTATATCTGGACGATATCCTGATTTTTTCTGCCAATCTAGAAGAACACCGCCAGCATGTCCGTATGGTTCTTCAGAGACTTCGTGACAATCAACTTTATGCCAAGATAGAGAAATGTCTGTTTGAATGCCAATCTCTTCCTTTCCTAGGATACTTGGTCTCTGGCCAGGGACTACAAATGGATCCAGACAAACTCTCTGCCGTCTTAGATTGGCCACGCCCCTCCGGACTCCGTGCTATCCAACGTTTTTTGGGGTTCGCCAATTATTACAGGCAATTTATTCCACATTTTTCTACCGTTGTGGCCCCAATTGTGGCTTTAACGAAAAAAGATGCCAATCCCAAGTCTTGGCCTCCTCAAGCGGAAGACGCCTTTAAACGGCTCAAGTCTGCCTTTTCTTCGGCTCCCGTGCTCTCCAGACCTGACCCATCTAAACCCTTCCTATTGGAGGTTGATGCCTCCTCTGTAGGAGCTGGAGCGGTCCTTCTACAAAAAAATTCTTCCGGGCATGCTGTTACTTGTGGGTTTTTTTCTAGGACCTTCTCTCCGGCGGAGAGGAACTACTCCATCGGGGATCGAGAGCTTCTAGCCATTAAATTAGCACTTGAGGAATGGAGGCATCTGCTGGAGGGATCAAGATTTCCAGTTATTATTTACACCGATCACAAGAACCTCTCCTATCTCCAGTCTGCCCAACGGCTGAATCCTCGCCAGGCCAGGTGGTCTCTGTTCTTTGCCCGATTTAATTTTGAAATTCACTTTCGGCCTGCCGATAAGAACATTAGGGCCGATGCTCTCTCTCGTTTCTCGGATGCCTCGGAAGTTGAACTCTCTCCGCAACACATCATTCCTCCTGACTGCCTGATTTCCACTGCTCCAGCCTCCATCAGGCAAACTCCTCCAGGAAAGACCTTCGTCTCTCCACGCCAACGCCTCGGAATCCTCAAATGGGGTCACTCCTCCCATCTCGCAGGTCATGCAGGCATCAAGAAATCTGTGCAACTCATCTCTCGCTTCTATTGGTGGCCGACTCTGGAGACGGATGTCGTGGACTTTGTGCGAGCCTGCACTGTCTGTGCCCGGGATAAGACTCCTCGCCAGAAGCCCGCTGGTTTTCTTCATCCTCTGCCTGTCCCCGAACAGCCTTGGTCTCTGATTGGTATGGATTTTATTACAGACCTACCCCCATCCCGTGGCAACACTGTTGTTTGGGTGGTCGTTGATCGATTCTCCAAGATGGCACATTTCATCCCTCTTCCTGGTCTTCCTTCAGCGCCTCAGTTGGCTAAACAATTTTTTGTACACATTTTTCGTCTTCACGGGTTGCCCACACAGATAGTCTCGGATAGAGGCGTCCAATTCGTGTCAAAATTCTGGAGGGCTCTCTGTAAACAACTCAAGATTAAATTAAACTTTTCTTCTGCATATCATCCTCAATCCAATGGACAAGTAGAAAGAATTAACCAGGTCTTGGGTGATTATTTACGACATTTTGTTTCCTCCCGCCAGGATGATTGGGCAGATCTTCTACCATGGGCCGAATTCTCGTATAACTTTAGAGTCTCTGAATCTTCCTCCAAATCCCCATTTTTCGTGGTGTACGGCCGTCACCGTCTTCCCCCCCTCCCTACTCCCTTGCCCTCTGGTTTGCCCGCTGTAGATGAAGTTACTCGTGATCTTTCCACCATATGGAAAGAGACCCAAAATTCTCTTTTACAGGCTTCATCTCGCATGAAAAAGTTTGCCGATAAGAAAAGAAGAGCTCCCCCCATTTTTGCTCCCGGAGACAAGGTATGGCTCTCCGCTAAATATGTCCGCTTTCGTGTCCCCAGTTACAAACTGGGTCCACGCTATCTTGGTCCTTTCAAAGTCTTGTGCCAAATTAATCCTGTCTCTTACAAACTTCTTCTTCCTCCTTCTCTCCGTATTCCTAATGCCTTTCATGTCTCTCTTCTTAAACCACTCATCATCAACCGTTTCTCTCCCAAGTTAGTTTCTCCCACTCCTGTCTCCGGTTCTTCTGACGTCTTCTCAGTGAAAGAGATACTGGCCTCCAAGACGTTCAGAGGAAAAAGGTTCTTTTTGGTGGATTGGGAGGGCTGTGGACCTGAAGAGAGATCCTGGGAACCTGAGGACAACATCCTAGACAAAAGTCTGCTCCTCAGGTTCTCAGGCTCTAAGAAGAGGGGGAGACCCAAGGGGGGGGGTACTGTTACGCCGAGCGCTCCGGGTCCCCGCTCCTCCCCGGAGCGCTCGCTTCTCTCTCGCTACCGCAGCGCTCCGGGCAGCTCCACTGACCCGGTGCGCTGCGATACCGTCTCCAGCCGGGATGCGATTCGCGATGCGGGTAGCGCCCGCTCGCGATGCGCATCCCGGCTCCCGTACCTGACTCGCTCTCCGTCTGTCCTGTCCCGGCGCGCGCGGCCCCGCTCCCTAGGGCGCGCGCGCGCCGGGTCTCTGCGATTTAAAGGGCCACTGCGCCGCTGATTGGCGCAGTGGTTCCAATTAGTGTGTTCACCTGTGCACTCCCTATTTATACCTCACTTCCCCTTCACTCCCTCGCCGGATCTTGTTGCCATTGTGCCAGTGAAAGCGTTTCCTTGTGTGTTCCTAGCCTGTGTTCCAGACCTCCTGCCGTTGCCCCCGACTACGATCCTTGCTGCCTGCCCCGACCTTCTGCTACGTCCGACCTTGCTTCTGTCTACTCCCTTGTACCGCGCCTATCTTCAGCAGTCAGAGAGGTTGAGCCGTTGCTAGTGGATACGACCTGGTCACTACCGCCGCAGCAAGACCATCCCGCTTTGCGGCGGGCTCTGGTGAAAACCAGTAGTGACTTAGAACCGATCCACTAGCACGGTCCACGCCAATCCCTCTCTGGCACAGAGGATCCACTACCTGCCAGCCGGCATCGTGACACAAGGTTTTTACGTTCACCTTTGGGGCATTGGAAGTGTGGCTGCGTGGCAGGCCTTGGACCTCCTCAGGACACCAGACACTCTCTCAGGACTTGACTATTCCTCAGCATGCATAGAACTCTAGACTGACTACCTAGCTCCTACCAGGGCTTATATGGGGGAGACTCTGGAGGGGTCCTATAGGTCACCCTAATAGTCACGTGATCACTGGTAACATTATTTAAAGGCACATAACATATTATAATAGATAACACACGGTACAATTAACCATTTACATTACATGGATTAAAGAGGGACTCAGGAGACACTGCAAAAGAGTCTGCCTGACAGGACAGCAAGGGTACAGGGGTGCAACTCCTGTACGGGGCCACCACATTTATATAAGTCAGCGATGGGCATAATGCTATCCTTCATATATGATAGAGATAGTTATAAGATTATACTTCATATAAGATAGCGTGGTGTCCTGGTGCCGCATCCTATCCGGTACCTTTGTATATAAGTCCCCATAGCCAGAGTCCCTAGGACGTCGGGGTTTTTGTTAACGGCCCGCCCCTAGTCACCTCTCATCTAGGTATTAGTTATTTAATAATTCTTCAGGATTTGTATATATATAGGATTGTACAAGTGTATATAAATGGTTAATTACCTATGCATAGCGTAACAGGACCTGCGGGTCACGTGACCAGGTGAACTCTATGGTTTTATGCTTAAGGACCTTTGAAGGTTCCTGTGACGTTTATCTCCCATCACTCCTTGTAACGGTGAGTGACAGTTGATTGGACCAGTAAAAACGTCCCTGCCCATATAAGGGAGCAGTGGCCATTGCTCACTCTCTTTCCTCGTGGGCTGTTGATGAAGAAGGATCTGCGCTGCTGTCATCAGTGAGTTTAGGCCTGAGCCTTGCGGCGACGGCTGATATCTGCTAAATTGTGAGTGTGTCAATCCCTAAGCACTCTGCAAGATCACCGGACCTTATCTATCCCCTAAATCCGGACTGATCTTCGCAATATTCCCTAATTCAGAGACTTTTATGAGAAGTCAAGGTCCGCAACAACTGTCAGTCATTGCACTAGATAGAGACTGTATTCCTGAGACTGTTACTGTTCATTGGATGTACCGCAAGCATTTAAGTAAAGTTATCCAAGTTCAAGTACCTTGTGGACCTTCAGTCATTTTATGCATGCACCTATCGTTACTGGGAAGGGCGGCGATAGGACTGAGAATTACCTCAGCATACTAGCCCTCAGCCTGGCGTCACGAACTATAGGGTTAACCTTAACCCCTCATCTACCGAAACAACACCCCAACTACCATACACCCCCCAAGGGCTACCACAAAGCCTTTTTGGCGTTGCACGAACAGGATTCGGGCTTTGTGCCTACTACAGTCGCCACTAGTGAAAGTGTACTCCCCCCCCAGAAAACAAACTTTATTCCTGTGCTGTGAACCGTGTTGCTGTGTACGGGAGCAGTGCTTGTGGTGCACCATACTAGGGGGCCACGAGAAAAGTAAGGGGAGAGGCGAAGATTTATCTACAATTGAAATGTGTAAATTGCGCAATGAGTTCTTGCTGCGATTCTCTGGTCCAGTCGGCACAGGCGGAGCCGAACTGCTGCCAGAAAAGCGCGCTAAGAAAGCCTGCGCTGCGCCACACCCCGCCCCTGGGCGTGGCCACCAAGTTGCAGTGTCGCAGCCGAAAGGGAACTCAGAGATACAGGAGTCATTTCTGGAGGGACCGGAAGTCGGGGCTGCACCAATAGTGTCCTTCCTGCCGGGCGCCATTTTGGAGTAGCCCACTATAAAAGACGCCACATAACAGCGACCTCTTCAGTCTTCTCGGAGAGCCGGAGAGTACAGACATGGCGGAGAGCAGCGTTCCACGTGGTTAAGTTGGCAAAATGCCGCCGGAAAAGCGGAAAGTTGTGGCAGTCGCAGCCCCGACTTTTCCAAGAACTTGCTAACCGTCTGCAGCGGTTGTCATTAGACGAAGAGGGGGCCTGCAATCTTCCCCCACTGCATGATGATGATGACGATTGGCCAGCGACACCTCCAGCGGAGAGCGCAGGGACACCTGGAGGTGCATCACCGGTGAGATTGTCCCCTCACCACAGAACCTGGGGCTCGTGGGCCGAGATCCCGTCGGAGGAGTCTGCTGTGAGTACCCCGCCAGAGGCGGCCTATTCTTCCTCCTCCAGCCCTAAAGTCATACCTCGATCAAGCTTGCCAAGTGCACGACCGTGCTCACCAAAATTGCCGCAATGGGTGTTCGGAGATGAGCCGGAGCTGATCGAGTACATGCACAGAGTACTTCAACCATTACCTGGGAAGCCACTCCCACCAATCCCAACTGCAGAAAGGGAAAGGGCCCGTCAAGAAGCCGAGCTGGCCGAATTGATGGAAAAGTTAAAGGCCCGACACAAAGAACTCTATGCCCCCAAGCACGTGCATTTGTCTTATGAAGAAAAAGTGCGGTATCAAGAAAATACCAAAGAAATGGAGACATTGTACATGCGCAAATGGGACCACCCCCGAGAAGGGGAGGAGCCATTAGAAAGAAGAAGAGCAACTGTGGCCAAGTTCGACAAGGTCAGAGGTTATGGGACACTCCTTGACTGCCACACTGGGCAGACCATCCTCGTAAACCGGCAAGCAGTGCAAAGGCCATATCTCCATAAGAAGTTCTACACCTTGGAGGTGGGTGAAATTGTGGAGTACACCCCCGTCCAGAGCCTTCGTGGAGAATGGGCTGCAGCGGTCACCAGACCAACAGCCCCAACACAGCTTCCCTTCAAATATTTCCCGTCAACAGATTGGGAGTCCAATCCCTTCAATTTGAGGCTGAAAAGGTCTGCTCCTAAAGCTTCCACCAGCGTACCCAAGGAGGAGGAGCTTCAACAGTCAAGTTCATCATCTTCTATGTACAGCAAAGACCGTACCTAGGCCCTCTTGGAGCAATGAGAGTTTGCCTCCTGCACAGGTACCAACGTGTGTACCAAGGCCCTCTTCTGACATGGAGAGTTTACCTGCTTCCAGGGTATCAACAAAAGAGTCATGGGTCCATCCTAGTTTGGAGAAGGTACTCAAGCCCTATTGCCCCACTTAGATCCCGGCTAGTAAGCCTATAACCCCTGCTAATGCTGCTTTTCACCACTCCATCCTCACCAATGTGGTGTGGCAAAGCTATGTCAAATCCAATCCTGCCCCTGATGTTGGCAAATACAGAGGAACCCAGAGAGGCACTAAAAGAGTGAAGAAGAACATTTTTTAAAGAGACTTTAAAGTAATGTCAGATTGTTTCTTGTGTTAACCATTTTTATTTTGCAGCAACCAAGTCCAAGAATTGTGCCTAGCAGGACTGTGCTAAGTTTGTTCCAGTTCAAAGTTCAGCAACGTAACCACTAAGCTTGTGCCTGACTATTAAGTCAAGAGACTCCTAGCCTGTAGGAGATTCATTAAGGACTGTACCCGGCTGAGTTGTGGTTAAAGCCGTGTTTACCTTTCCCTTCCATGGACTCTTAGTGTAGGTGGACTGCTGATCCTTACACGCCACTTTGTATATTTCCCTTTAGTTGGACTCCTAGTGTACGTGGACTGCTGATCCTTACACGTCTGTTTTATATATATACCAGCAGCTTCATAAGAACTCTTATGCTGAATGTTGCACTTATCAGGTGAATGTGCCTGAACCATGTTGGAGTGTTCATAATTGTGTAAGTCTGTATAGTAAATATGTATATGGTTCTTGTACACAGGAAGGTATCCTCGTGTCTGTATACATCAAAAAAAATAGGTAAGGTTTGTACATAAAAAAATTGTCTAATGTCTATGTACATAAAAAGTAAGTCAGAGCTGTACACAGAAAATATCGACGTGCTGCACGTGTACACTCAACACTAAAAACATAAATAATTCTTGTACATATAAATGTATAGAATGCTAAAGGTGTTTAGTAGGTAACTCAACAGGTGACACCCCGGCTTCTCCGTGGGTAGTATTATTGCTGTCGCCCATCACTAGCACCTGTCTCAACAAAAATAATAGGGAGGATTGCCCTCAAAATAGTACTTGCACACATAGTATCTAGATTACTCACTTAAATGTACTACCTCAAGTTTCTCTAGTACATACACCAAAGTAAATATCTCACTCAAGAAAACACTTTAGGGATTGTAGCATATTGATACCCAATTCCTGCCACTGTTAGGTACACTTATTCTTCTCCTTCTTTGCGTGTGTGAGATGCTCTGCCTGGCCAGTAGGTGCTCTTGCGAATATAGAATTAAACACGTAATTCTTAAAGTAACCTAGGTAGGTTATGTGAAGTGCTCTAGGGGTAAGAAGCGTGTAGCCGATAGACCCTAGCACCCAACCTTACTGTGACCTAGCTTCCGGCTAGCCAGTATAACCTTTCGTGTACTAACAGGTAACTTAATGTTGGCGAATAAAATGTGTGAGATAATAAAAATGTCTAGTCAGCTTGAAACTAAAAGTATAGAGAGCTGTGCTAATGTTTAGTTTAGCCTCATAAAAATGTGTAGAGAGCTAATAAAATGTCTTAGGAGCTAGCAACTACATGTCAGATAGCTGCCTAATTGTCTAGTAAGCTTTAAAGTGTACAGTAAGTTTAATAGAATGTCTATGAAGCTAGAAACTAAAAGGTTTGATAGCTTCCTCTAGACATTCCTAAAATGTCTAGATAGCATTTATGTCAAGATAGCACCAATGTCTAGATAGATTTCTGTTGTCTAGTCCAGATACTAGTAAGAGTATCAGAGAATGTAAATGTGTTCAATGTTTATTTAGGATGTATAGCAAATGCAAATTTATAGATCATCCTGTTCTAGTCCTAGTCCCTCTGTCTTAGGGGACAGGCGTCGAGGTCGACTTATCTTAAGTAAGGGGGTTTGTGGTGTCCCGATGCCGCATCCTATCCGGTACCTTTGTATATAAGTCCCCATAGCCAGAGTCCGTAGGACGTCGGGGTTCTTCTTAACGGCCCGCCCCTAGTCACCTCTCATCTAGGTTTTAGTTATGTAATAATTCTTCAGGATTTGTATATATATATATATATATATATATATATATATATATATAGGATTGTACAAGTGTATATAAATGGTTAATTACCTATGCATAGCGTAACAGGACCTGCGGGTCACGTGACCGGGTGAACTCTATGGTTTTATGCTTAAAGGGGTAGTCCAGTGGTGAAAAACGTATCCCCTATCCTAAGGATAGGGGATAAGTTTGAGATCGCGGGGGGTCTGACCGCTCCGGCCAGATAGCGTGTGTCGACCCCCGCACGAAGCGCCGGCCGACACGCCCCCTCAATACATCTCTATGGCAGAGCCGGAGATTGCCGAAGGCAGCGCTTTGGCTCTGCCATAGAGTTGTATTGAGGGGGCGTGTTGGCCGCAGCTTCGTGCGGAGGTCGATACGCCCCCTTCCTGCGGGCTGTCGGGGCTCCGTACAGGAGATCGCAGGGGGCCCCAGCAGTCGGACCCCCCGCGACCTGCAACTTATCCCCTATCCTTAAGATATGGGATAAGTTGTTCACCACTGAGTCACCACTGGACTACTCCATTAAGGACCTTTGGAGCTTCCTGTGATGTTTATCTCCCATCACTCCTTGTAACGGTGAGTGACAGTTGATTGGACCAGTGAAAACGGCCCTGCCCATATAAGGGAGCAGTGGCCATTGCTCACTCTCTTTCCTCGTGGGCTGTTGATGGAGAAGGATCTGTGCTGCTGTCATCATTGAGTTTAGGCCTGAGCCTTGCGGCGACGGCTGATATCTGCTAAATTGTGAGTGTGTCAATCCCTAAACACTCCGCAAGATCACCGGACCTTATCTATCCCCTAAATCCGGACGGATCTTCGCAATATTCCCTAATTCAGAGACTTTTATGAGGAGTCAAGGTCCGCAACAACTGTCAGTCATTGCACTAGATAGAGACTGTATTACTGAGACTGTTACTGTTCATTGGATGTACCGCAAGCATTTAAGTAAAGTTATCCAAGTTCAAGTATCTTGTGGACCTTCAGTCATTTTCTGCATGCACCTATCGTTACTGGGAAGGGCGGCGATAGGCCGGAGAATTACCTCAGCATACTAGCCCTCAGCCTGGCGTCACGAACTATAGGGTTAACATTAACCCCTCATCTACCGAAACAACACCCCAACTACCATACACCCCCCAAGGGCTACCACAAAGCGGATAGGAATAAGACTATCCTTCATATAAGATAGGGATAGATATAAGGCTATCCTTCATATAAGATAGGGATAGATATAAGTCTATCCTTCATATAAGATGGGGCCAGGGACCATTGATAGCATTTAGAATATTGGGCAGACTGGATGAGCCAAATGGTTCTTATCTGCAGACACATTCTATGTTTTTATCTAATGTATACTAAGAGGGCACAATGTAGAAGCCTAGAATTTTATACATAGGGGAGATCGATCAAATTCAGAAAATAATAATAAATATTAGAAAATCCCATAGACTTTAATGGGATTTTCTAACGGACGTATAGAATTTTGTTACTGACGTTTTCTGCTGATTTTCACACGGATCTTCCTACGGATGTTTAAAAATGGAGGATTTTGTAGTGTGAAAGAAGCCTAAGGACGGACTCATTTTTTACCTTAAAGGGGTACGCCGGTGAAAAGCTTTTTTCTTTTAAATCAACTGGTGTCAGAAAGTTAAACATATTTGTAAATTACTTCTATTAAAAAATCTTAATCCTTCCAGTACTTATTAGCTGCTGAATGCTACAGAGGAAATTCCTTTCTTTTTGGAACACTGATGACATCACGAGCACAGTGCTCTCTGCTGACATCTCTGTCCATTTTAGCAACCATGCATAGGAGATGTATGTTAAGGGCAGCATGGTGGCTCAGTGGTTACCACTGCTGCCTTGCAGTGCTGGGGACTTGGGTTCAAATCCCACTAAGGACAACAATAAATAAAGTGTTATTATTATAATAACGTCAGCAGAGAGAACTGTGCTCGTGATGTCATCAGAGAGCATTCCAAAAAGAAAAGAATTTCCTCTGTAGTATTCAGCAGCTAATAAATACAGGAAGGATTAAGATTTTTTAATAGAAGTAATTTACAAATATGTTTAACTTTCTGCCACCAGTTGATTTAAAAGAAAAAAGGTTTTCACCAGAGTACCCCTTTAATGACCAGACTCTTTTTTTTTTTTTTTTGACATGTATCTCTGATATCCTTTTTTCGTGACATATTGTACTTTATATAACTGGTGCATTTTTGTTGACACATGCAGCATTTTTTGTGAAAAACTTTTTTGTGAAAATATTGTGAAAAACTGGAAAATTTCTGGCGTTTTAAAAAAATGTTTTTGATGCTGTACACTGTGCAGTAAAAGTGATGTTAGATTTATTCTGTGGGTCAGTACAATTATGGCGATACCCATTTTATATGGCTTTCTATGTTCGTTTTACTTTTCTGAGCAAAATTCTTTTTCTGCCATTCATTTTCCAACAGCCTTAACTTCGTCCGACGCCATTGAACGAGGGCTTATTTTTTGCGGGATGAGCTGTACTTTTTATCCGTATGATTTTTGCGATACGTGCTACCTTTTGATCTTTTTTATTCCGCTATTTGTACGGAAATTGGCAAATTTTGTGCTTTTTTTTTCGGCGTTCACCGTGCGGGATAATTTCCATTATAGTTTTACAGTACACATCATTACGGACCTGGCAGTACCTATTATGTATATGATTTGTGTTTTTGATCTTTTTGGTGATAATACAGGGTTTTTATTGGGAAAGGGGCATTTTTTTTAATTTTTACACTTCATACTTTTATTGAAGAACTTTTTATTTAATGTTTTACAGGTTATACTATGCTGCAATACATTTGTCCTGCAGCACAGTATGACCCGATCAGCTCCACACACTACAGCCTCTTGCTGGATCTCACAGGCTTCCGTAGCAGGCAGACAGGAGGTCATGATCTGACTCCTGCTGCCATAGCAACCAACGGCGAGCCGCGAACATTGGTGGACAGGGGGAGAGCGTTTCTCCTGTCAACACCATAGATGCTGTGATATGGATTGATCCCGGCATCTACGGGGTTAATGCTGCCGGGACTGGCGCGATCGCAGCTCAGACAGCTGCGGCGGGACTCTGGCTGTGATTGACAGCCGGGTCCCGCCACTGATCTCCTGCGCTGCCCGTGGCAGTACCGAAGATCGCTAGGCTGTATGCAGACATCCCAGTGCGCAAATGTGTCAGGTGCTAGGACGTATGCATACGTCCTATAGCGGGAAGGGGTTAAAAAGTTCTGTGAAAAGTGAAAGAAGAGATCTGATTGGTTGTTGGGGGAAACTAGTCAGCTTTTCCTCTGCATGGGTTTTGATAAATCTCCCCCATAGATAAATCTCCCCCTATTTTATTTTTTTTTAAACCACCCCCATAGGATACTATGTGTACAATGTAGAGACTGGATACAACTGTAACAAACTCTCAGCTGTGTAGTTGTGTGAACAGTGACCTCTCTCCGCTCAGATCTGTAATGTATGAAGTGAGGAGCTCAGTTATTCCTGTAGACCGGACATTCTGTGTTGTCACCATTTCTCTCTCAGGGCGGCTCTCACAAGATGTTTTCAGGACATTTCCTCTCATTTGATGGAGTTTACGTGTCCTTTCTTCTTCACATCTTCTTGCTGCACATTATATACGAGCTGAGTGCCCAATGTTGCCCGATCTTCTACCTAAACCTTGTTGGTGAGGAAAAGCAACAATGGCGCTCGTCCTCGTATCTCCGCACTAAGGCTGTGTTCACGTGTCCGGCTTAGTCGCTCACTGCAATTGATGACTAGGTTTGCCACCTTTCTTGAAAAAAAAAAAGGCCATGCTAATTTGCATAATTATATATGCACTTTTATGCAAATTTTGTCCTATTCTCACCCCTATAACTTTTTTTATTGCTTCTTATATGGGCCTGTATGAGGGCTCATTTTTTACAGCCCGATTTGTAGTGTATTTTTATTTTTAAGCAAATACAGGACTTGCAGTTAGTTACTAATAGAGATGAGCGAACTTACAGTAAATTCGATTCGTCACGAACTTCTCGGCTCGGCAGTTGATGGCTTATCCTGCATGAATTAGTTCAGCTTTCAGGTGCTCCGGTGGGCTGGAAAAGTTGGATACAGTCCTAAAAAGAGTCTCCTAGGACTGTATCCACCTTTTCCAGCCCACGGGACCACCTGAAAGCTGAACTAATTTATGCAGGATAAGTCATCAACTGCCGAGCCGAGAAGTTTGTGATGAATCGAATTTACTGTAAATTCGCTCATCTCTAGTTACTAACTCCAACTCCCAGCATGCCCTGATACAGCCTGTGGGTAAAAAGCTGCCCCAAACAAAAACTACAACTTCCCGGTGGGCCGCCGGACCTGGGGCCGCTTTGAGATGTGGCTGCGTCACATTAGGGACATCCCTGTGTCCCGAAAAATCTTTTCGGGACATAAGGATGCCCCGGTTACCTCTCCGCCGGTCCCACGTTAACTTTAAAAACGCAGGGGCCGCCGGGAGGAAGCGCACGCAGGGATGTCACTGACGTCCCGTGCGTGCGCCCATAGTAACAGAGCCAAGCAGAGCGGAGCTGTGAGGACGACGCACGCGCAAGGTAAGTGACCAGCGGCACGTCATCTTCAGTGTTCATACCTCCGCACCGGGGTTACGATCTACCCATAGGCCATAGCAGTAGATCGTGACCCCGGAGCGGTGGTCGGAATACTGAAGTGGGGCAACAAACGCTCATATATCCTCCAGCCATACACTGTATATGGCTGAAGGCTGTATGTCTGTGGGGGAACTGTACTGCCCCTAATGTGGGGGAATATTTTACCTTTTATGAACAAGAAAATGACGATGTGCTGGTATAATGATGCAACACTATGGGGCTGGTATGTAATTTTTTTCCGGGGCTGGTTTTCACACCAAGTCTGGACCTGCCCAGCATGCCCGGACAGCTGTCAGAGAGCTGGGAGGCACCCCTGGTTGGGAAACACTGGTATAGTATATGGTGCAACAATCCAAAAGTTGGAGGATTGGTTGGATAAATACCGGCCATTGCATTGCTCGTATTTTTAATATAAAATACCGGCAGGGTGGCCAAAATACTGGCTGTGCCAGGTGGCAACCCTACTGAGGACAAGAGTGTATCCCTGTCCAGCATTCATGCTGTGCTTTCCAAATGAATGGGATACGATCAGTTTCGTCTGATTTTTTGATCTACAGCGCTGAGGGAAATGCCACAGGATGCTGGATATATGTGAAGGGGCCCTAACTATTCTACCTCCCCCTGCTGGACAGTAGGCAGGATGGGCAATCTCTGCAGCTGAGAGAAACAGAAATGTACTGAAAATCCCACTGACCTGCATGGAACTTCAGACAAAAACCCCTCCACCCTTGCATTAGTGGGTGGGTTAGGGTTAAAACTTTAAAGGGGTATTGTAATCATCAGCTGCTGAAGTCGAGTTGTTCTTTTCTGTCTGGCAACAGTGCTCTCTGCTGACATCTCTGCTTATCTCAGGAACTGCACAGAGTAGAAGAGGTTTACTATGGGGATTTGCTTCTACTCTGGACAGTTCCCGAGCCAGGTATCAGAGAGCACTTAGAAAAGAACAACTCAACTTCATCAGCTCATATCTACTGGAAGAATTAAGATTTAATAGAAGTAATTTACAAATCTTTTTAGCTTTCTGGAGGCAGTTGATATATAAAAAAAGTTTTCCTGGATAACCCCTTTAAGGATGCAGGGTGTACATGTATGCCTGTTCTAGGACTCACACAGGATCTGAGCATGTGTTCTAGCAGGATGGTTTTGGTGGCTGTCAGCTGATCTGGGGGAGATCCGGCTTGAGCTCTTTAGATGCCACAATCAAAGTTGATGGCGGTGTCTGAAACAAATTCAATCCCAGCTGCTCAAGCAGGCCGATGGTGAAATGGCGGTTTCCTGGTCAGCAAAGGGGATGGCGATAGGGCCCTTACCTGCCTCCTCGCCATCTGATCAGTGCTCCAGGAAGCCATGGCAGGCTGGAGCAATCGATGACACTGATCGATGCTGTTCTATGGCATTGCATTGTCCAGCTCTACCACTAGTGATAAATTCATCCTGTGCTTGAAATGTTGGCCATATATTATGGCGGAATACATTTCTATCATACATTCCTGCCAGGTCCTGTTCTCATTGTGATTTGTATGAGTTTGTAGGAAGTCCCCTGCCCCATTTCTCTTATGCTGCGTTAAAAAGGGTACTCCGGCCCTAGTACATCTTGTTGTAATGTCCCAGTACAGGACATGGTCCTGCACTACACTTAGGCCCTGTCAGGTTAAGTCCAGTGACCTAGGGTCTCCCCTGTTTCTATAATGTTCTGTATTATACCTTATGTGTAGTCAGTATCCTAATGTATAGTTAGTCTACAGGACCTGTGAGATTGTCCCATGTTCTGTTGTCACCCAGAGAGCACCAGCTTAACCTATGACCTGCAGCCCCCCCCCCCCCCCCCCAACTATATAATGGGGCGGCCATTACAATTCACTCTCTTACCATCCACTAGCGATCTCAGTGCTAGCATCTGGAAGACCACAAAGCTACAGTCATTCCAGCAAGTCAAAAGTCTATATCTGCCATCACTACAAATAGTCAAAGCCAGCCTATAGTCAAGCCTGAAGTCAAATCTCTAAGAGTCTATTACAAGACTAATTGGTCCCAGCAAGCTGCGAGGTCCTTCTGGGTTCCTGGCCACCTCTCTGGGAACCTGGCCTAACTGAAGATAATTCCATCTGTCTAAACTCAGTAAAGTCTGTCAAACCAGAACTGGTTGTGGACTCTGACTAGCCATTGGAATAGCGGAGATACCATTTGTGTGGGTCAGATACCCAAAATCACTCTGGTGTCATGAACACTAGGGGTTAACAACATCTTGTCCCCAGGGGTTAATACCATCTTGCCCCACATTATCCTCTATCCAAAGGATAGGGGATAAGATGTATGATTGCAGGGGTCCTGCCACTGGGCACACCCACAATCTGTCATTCAGCACCCATCTTTGTGATCTCTCTGCAGCGCTGGAGGCTCCGAGTGAAGCATGATGACCACGGGGCCGGAGTATTGTGACATCACGCCCCACATGCCCCCTCCCATAGACTTCCATTGAGGGGGTGGGATGTGATGTCACAGGGGCAATACTCTGGCCCTGTGGTTGTCATGCTGCTGAGAGCTCACAAAAGGTGGGTGCCCAGCAGTGGGACCCCCATGATCATACATCTTACCCCCTATTTTTGGATAGGGGATTAGATGTATTAGGGCAAGAGTACCCCTTTAAGGCCAGTTGAGAATCCCATTGTCCTAGAGAGACACCACAGGATCTGCTGCTCAGCCTGGGAATAGGGAGAGGAGAGTAAAGAGTAAAGTTGTCTGGGGGCTGAAGAGTTAATCTTATTAGACATCACCATCGTGAGTTTTCTATATATAACTTGATGGAGCTATTACAATATACAGTAGGACCCAACAGTCTAAGTGTTATGTATACAAATTAGAGACATTTTGGAGGTTTCCATCTGTTTATTTAGACATTTCTAGATTACACTCGATGAAGCCTCAGGTATTGTCCCAGCTCAGCTGGAGGTCAGGACACTGGCGACCTCACAGAAGTACTTGTCACAAGCCGCCCGGGTGTCCTCATTGAAGTCACTGGGGAAGGTCTCTCCGATGAGGTCTCGAATATCATCCAGCAGCCACTAGAAGAGACAAGAGTCCATGTTGTATTAGACCTGATCACAACTATATAGTATACAAGTCAGGACCTGGTCCCTCTGTCCATTAAAGAGGACAACTAAAGTAGGAGAGAAGTGTTCAGTAATGGAGTCATAGTACCAGGTATCCTGACCACCATTATTCTATAGTGTCATTGGGCATCATGTGACTGTACAGAGTCTGATAGGACATGTTCTCAGATAACACTGATCCATTATGGCCGGATTACCAAAGGCCTATGGGAAAAGTCATCAACTGGACCAAGTATGGAGAGAACTGCCCCATTGTGAGAAGACAAGGTAGGGTATACAGGGAAGCTTGGCCATGATGGCAACCACCAAGACCCTAGTGCCTCACCTTGATCTGTTCTTTGCTCAGTTTCAGCGTGTTGGTGTGCTGGTCTTGGAGCTTGGCCATGTGCTCTTTGAGGCTGTCCGCATGGTTTACTTCATTTACTAGTGCTTGGCAGTACTTTCCTCCATGAGTCTTCAGATCCTGAGAACCAGGAGTCAGGTCCATGTGACTAAAGTGGGACTTCAATTCATCATGGTCCTTCAGGAGCCTGAGATACAAACATGGGGAATCACATCAGTCCTGCATTTATAGAGACGGTCGCACATCCACATTTATTCATTCATCTACTGCTCCTCAGTTTACAGGACATGGGGTCGGTCACTTCTACAATCTGATCCAGATCTTCTCTTACTTCTCAGCCGCCTCAGTCAGTTGGGTTCTGAGCCTAAATGTATAGTGCTACATGATGATCACCACTGCTACACCACCTGCATCCACAGGGGGAGCCACCCAGTCACTAGGCAACTGCTGCCAGACCAAGTTAGGCTGGGTTCACACTACGTTTTCTCCCATACAGGAGCGCATACGGCAGGGGGGAGCTAAAAGCTCGCGCTCCCATATGTCACCGTATGCGCTCCCATATGTCATTCATTTCAATGAGCCGACCTGAGTGAAACGTTCGGTCGGCTCATTTTTGCGCCGTATCCGCTTTTACAACCGGACCTAAAACTGTGGTGAACTAAACACAACAACCACTACATGGGCCATTATTAGCCAGACCTACAGATGTAGCAGAGCCAAGGATGTCGTTTGGTTTAAATCATTACATTAAGCTACAGTTATACATTAAAGGGGTACTCTGCTGCTCATTGTTTAGAACAAACTGTTCCAAACGCTGGAGCCGGGAGCTCTTAATGTCACAGCCCCGCCCCCTCAATACAAGTCTATGGGAGGGGGCATGACAGCCATCACACCCCCTCCCATAGACTTGCATTGAGGGGGTGGGGTGTGACATCATGGGGCAGGGCTATGACATCACAAGCTCCCAGCATCAACATGCAGAACAGTGTTCCAAACACTGAGCAGCAGAGTACCCCTTTAAGGTCTCTACATCACTGGTCACCTCCTTGGGCCCTGGCTGAACTGTATAGACTTTACCAACTGTCTACCCTCAGTAAAGCTTCCATTTTCCATAATTTGGCATCTTAGTCTTTAGTGCCCCCCATGCCTAGCCCAGGAGGCAGCAGTATATCTTCAGGTGGTTTTAGGCTATACCACACCCTGGCATCACAAATACAAGGAGTTAAAGGGGTACTCCAATGGAACATTTATTTCATCAACTGGTGCCAGAAAGTTACAGATTTGTAAATTACTTCTATTAAAAAATCTTAATCCTTCCAGTACTTATTAGCTGCTGAATACTACAGGGGAAATTCTTTTTTTTGGAACACAGCTCTACTGACATCTGACCATTTTGAGACCTGTCCAGAGTAGGAAAAAATCCCCATAGCAAACATATGCTGCTCTGAACAGTCCCTAAAATGGACAGAGCTGTCAGTAGAGAGCACTGTGGTCATGATGTCAGCAGAGAGCTGTGTTCCAAAAAGAATAGAATTTCCTCTGTAGTATTCCACAGCTAATAAGTACTGGAAGGATTAAGATTTTTTAATAGAAGTAATTTACAAATCTGTTTAACTTTCTGGCACCAGATGATTTAAAGAAAAAAGTTCCATCTGCCCTCATCACACCCCACTACCACATAATCAAATATAGGGACAAAAGATTTTAGTCCTAAACTCCCAAACCCTCCCCCCCAGTGAAGTCTTCTCACCTGGTGATGGCCTCAGATCCAATGTCCTCCTTCTTCTCTGCTACTTTGGCCATCACAGCAGACAACAAAGCCTTCTGCCCTTCTGATAGCCCCATCCTGCCTGATACTGAGACCCTACTGATGCCCCCAGACTCTATGAGCCCCTTTATATAGGTAGTAATGGGGGAGGATCATGTGACCAGCGCACCTGGGATCATACAGGATCCCCCCATAACCCGGCCTGGCTGACATCTCCCGGGACCGGAGTCTGGACATGACCATTAGATAACCAGCGAGTGGTCATGTGATGTCATACAAGTGTGCGGCGGAGACACTACATTTCCTGCAACAATTCCCAAATATACAACCGTGTTAAATAGAACTTGTGGACATGTGACCTGGTACCTGTCATGCAATGCGATTTACGCGGCACATTCCAAATTGCGTATTAGGCTGCGTTCACGCAATGCTGCAGAAAACCGGAGAATTGTGATGCAGTTTTGTGATATTTTATGACAATCATCCGAGATATGACCGCACCGTGTGATCGCGCCCTAAGAGCCGGGGTCCGCACTGCGTTACTGCGCCGAAATCAGGATGCCAATGTCTACTTTTAATGGGAACGGCGGACCCCGTTCACTTCTATGGTCACATATTCTCTATTACAGTGGTCTTCAACCTGCGGACCTCCAGATATTGCAAAACTACAACTCCCAGCATGCCCGGACAGCCGTTGGCTGTCCGGGCATGCTGGAAGTTGTAGTTTTGCAACATCTGGAGGTCCGCAGATTGGAGAACACTGCTCTATTATGATCAGGCTCATGACTGGGACTGCACTTTAAAGGGGTACTCCGGTGGAAAACTTTTTTTTTTTTTTATGATCAACTGGTGCCAGAAAGTTAAACAGATTTGTAAATTACTTCTATAAAAAAAAATATTAATCCTTCCAGTACTTATTAGCTGCTGAATACTACAGAGGAAATAATTTTCTTTTTGGAACACAGAGCTCTCTGCTGAGATCACGAGCACAGTGCTCTCTGCTGACATCTCTGTCCATTTTAGGTACTGTCCAGTGCAGCATATGTTTGCTATGGGGATTTCCTTTTACTCTGGACAGTTCTTAACCCCTTAAGGACGCAGGGCGTAAATGTACGTCCTGGTGAGGTGGTACTTAACGCACCAGGACGTACATTTACGTCCTAAGCATAACTGCGGGCATCGGAGCGATGCCCGTGTCATGCGCGGCTGATCCCGGCTGCTGATCGCAGCCAGGGACCCGCCGGCAATGGCCGACGCCCGCGATCTCGCGGGCGTCCGCCATTAACCCCTCAGGTGCCGGGATCAATACAGATCCCGGCATCTGCGGCAGTTCGCGATTAAAATGAACGATCGGATCGCCCGCAGCGCTGCTGCGGGGATCCGATCATTCATAACGCCGCACGGAGGTCCCCTCTCCTTCCTCCGTGCGGCTCCCGGCGTCTCCTGCTCTGGTCTGTGATCGAGCAGACCAGAGCAGGAGATGACCGATAATACTGATCTGTTCTATGTCCTATACACAGAACAGATCAGTATTAGCAATCATGGTATTGCTATGAATAGTCCCCTATGGGGACTATTCAAGTGTAAAAAAAAATGTAAAAAAATGTAAAAGTAAAAGTAAAAAAAAAGTGAAAAATCCCCTCCCCCAATAAAAAAGTAAAACGTCCGTTTTTTCCTATTTTACCCCCAAAAAGCGTAAAAAACATTTTTTATAGACATATTTGGTATCGCCGCGTGCGTAAATGTCCGAACTATTAAAATAAAATGTTAATGATCCCGTACGGTGAACGGCGTGAACGAAAAAAAATTTAAAAAGTCCAATATTCCTACTTTTTTAATACATTTTATTAAAAAAAAAATTATAAAAAATGTATTAAAAGTTTTTTATACACAAATGTGGTATCAAAAAAAAGTACAGATTTTTTTTAAGCGCAACAATAATATAAAAGTATATAATAATGGGTATCATTTTAATCGTATTGACCCTCATAATAAAGAACACATGTCATTTTTACCAGAAATTGTACGGCGTGAAAACAAAACCTTCCAAAATTAGCAAAATTGCGTTTTTCGTTTTAATTTCCCCACAAAAATAGTGTTTTTTGGTTGCGCCATACATTTTATGATATAATGAGTGATGTCATTACAAAGGACAACTGGTCGCGCAAAAAACAAGCCCTCATACTAGTCTGTGGATGAAAATATAAAAGAGTTATGATTTTTAGAAGGCGAGGAGGAAAAAATGAAAACGTAAAAATTAAATTGTCTGAGTCCTTAAGGCCAAAATGGGCTGAGTCCTTAAGGGGTTAAAATGGACAGAGATGTCAGCAGAGAGCACTGTGCTCGTGATGTCAGCAGAGAGCTCTGTGTTCCAAAAAGAAAATTATTTCCTCTGTAGTATTCAGCAGTACTGGAACTGGAAGGATTAAGATTTTTTTTTCCAAGTACTGGAAGGATTAAGGATTTTTTAATAGAAGTAATTTACACATCTGTTTAACTTTCTGGCACCAGTTGATAAAAAAAAAAAAAAAAAAAGTTTTCCCCCGGAATACCCCTTTACATATAGGGGGAGATTTATCAAAACCTGTCCAGAGGAAGAGTGGTGCAGTTGCCCATAGCAACCAATCAGATCGCTTCTTTCATTTTCCACAGGCCTCTAAAGAGGCCTGTGGAAAATGAAAGAAGCGATCTGATTGGTTGCTATGGGCAACTGCACCACTCTTCCTCTGCACAGGTTTTGATAAATCTCCCCCATAGTGCATATGTCCTGAACTAGGTGACTCCATTTAGCCATAGCGGTAAATGGGGCCCGCTGCTCCCGTTAACAGTATATGTTGGCACTAGAGATGAGCGAACAGTAAATTCGATTCGTCACGAACTTCTCAGCTCGGCGGTTGCTGACTTTTCCTGCATAAATCAGTTCAGCTTTCCGGTGCTCCGGTGGGCTGGAAAAGGTGGATACAGTCCTAGGAAAGAGTCTCCTAGGACTGTATCCACCTTTTCCAGCCCACGGGAGCACCGGAAAGCTGAACTAATTTATGCAGGAAAAGTCAGCAACCGCCGAGCCGAGAAGTTCGTGATGAATCGAATTTACTGTAAGTTCGCTCTAGTTGGCATTCAGTTTTCAGAAGGACGCCGACAGATACAATTAAAGGGGTCAGAACGGAGTCACTGGGGGAGATTTACCAAAACCTGTCCAGAGGAAAAGTTGCCCAGTTGCCCATAGCAACCAATCAAATCGCTGCTTTCATTTTTAACAAGGCCTCTGCAAAATGAAAGAGGCAATTGGATTGGTTGCTATGGGCAACTGGGCAACATTTCCATCACATGACCCCTCGCTGGTTATCTAATGGTCATGTCCAGACTCCGGTCCCGGGAGATGTCAGCCAGGCCGGGTTATGGGGGGATCCTGTATGATCCCAGGTGCGCTGGTCACATGATCCTCCCCCATTACTACCTATATAAAGGGGCTCATAGAGTCTGGGGGCATCAGTAGGGTCTCAGTATCAGGCAGGATGGGGCTATCAGAAGGGGAGAAGGCTTTGTTGTCTGCTGTGATGGCCAAAGTAGCAGAGAAGAAGGAGGACATTGGATCTGAGGCCATCACCAGGTGAGAAGACTTCACTGGGGGGAGGGTTTGGGAGTTTAGGACTAAAATCTTTTGTGCCATATTTCTGATTATTGATGTTATGTGCAGATATAGCAGAGCTCAGTGGGGGAGATTTATCAAAACCTGTGCAGAGGAAGAGTGGTGCAGTTGCCCATAGCAACCAATCAGATTGCTTCTTTCGTTTTCCACAGGCCTCTAAAGAGGCCTGTGGAAAATGAAAGAAGCAATCTGATTGGTTGCTATGGGCAACTGCCCCACTCTTCCTCTGCACAGGTTTTGATAAATCTCCCCCAGTGTCACTACTAGGTCTGTATTGATGGGTTGATGTATGATACTGTAGCTTATGGAGCATCATGACTTTACCCAAATGCCAATCTTGTCTCTGCTGCCCCTGTAAGGGCGCGTTCAGCCGTCTGTCCCATGTTTTTCCTTTTTTCCTTGTTTTAGGTTTTGTTGCTTGTACATGGACTCCAAATGGCTGTAAAATCCCATTGTCATTGGAATTATCTTACAATCCTTTCACATCTGTCTGCACTCACTTTGGTTTTTATTTTTATGGGAGAAGAATGTGCATGAAATGGATACAGTAAACTTAACACTGAAGTCTATGGAAAATGGATGAGCCTTTAACCCCTAAATGACCATGGATGTAAATGTATGTCCTGGTTTGATGATACTTCGTGCACCCGGATGTACATGTACGTCCTGTATGACCGTGAGAATCGGAGCTATCAGCAGCCGGGGCCCCGCCGGTAATAGCTGACATCCGCGATCGCACGGACGTCTGCCATTAACCCCTCAGATGCAATGATCTGTACAGATTGTTGCAATGCGCATGATAAAACAATGATCGGATTGCACGCGGCGATCCGATCATCTGTAATGGCGGTCGGAGGTCCCCTCACCGGCCTCCATCCGTCTCCTGCTCTGGTCTGAAATCGAGCAGAAGATGACCAATAATACTGATCAGTGCTGTGTCCTATACATAGCACTGAACAGGATTAGCAATCAAATGATTGCTATAGATAGTCCCCTATGGGGACATAAAGAGTTAAAAAAAATAAAAAAAAAATTGAAAAAATATAAATTGAAGAAACTGCTTTTTCCCATTTTACCCCAAAAAGCCTAACTTTTTTTAATAAACATATTTGGTATTTCCGCATGCATAAATGTCCAAACAATCACTAATATGGTAATGATCCTGAACAGTGTAAACATAAAAAATTTTAAAAAGTCCAAAAAATGCTGGTTTGGTCAGATTTTATTGAAAAAGATGTTTTATATATGCAAATGTGGTATCGATATAAAGTACAGATGATGCAAAAAATGAGCCCTCATTTTAATTACTGATTTTGTCCCAAATAGTTTTATTTATTTATTTTTTTTATTTATTTTTTTTAAGCAGTACAAAAATATAAATATCTAGCCATGGGTATTTTATTTTAATCGTATTGACCCACAGAATAAATACACATCATTTCTACCATAAATTGTACAGTGTGAAAACAAAACCCTCCAATGCTCAAAATTGTGGTTTTCAATAAAAATTCCTCCCTAAAAATATATTTTTGGGTTCGCCGTACATTTTATGGTATAAGAGGTTTCATTACATAGTACAATTGGTCACGCAAAAAACGAACCTTTATATGGGTCTGTGGATGGAAATATAAGTTATGGATTTTAGAAGGCGAGGAGGAAAAAATGAGAGCGCAAAAATTAAATTGGCCTGGTCCTTAAGGGGTTAATGTCGTCCATTTGCATCTGTTTTTTTACTTCTGAGCATGCTCAGAACAATTATTATTTTTTAACTGAATAATAACAGATCAAATGGTTAACATCCATTTGCATCTGTTAGTGTATTTATTTATATTTTTTTAAATCCATTTTTATTTTTGATGGGAGAACGGGACAGGTCTAGATGGCCGTGTGAACGCAGCCTAAGTAATGGGCCATGTACTTGTTGCTGTGTTTAGTCTTGGTCAGGAGGGGAATAAGACTCTATGATTAAGACCCTAAATAAGTTCCTCATGGGTGGGGTAATGAGTAACTTGGTCTGGCAGCAGTTGCCTAGTGACTGGGTGGCTCCCCCTGTGGATGCTGGTGGTGACTGAGGCTGGGTTCACTTAGTGAAACGTTCGGTCCGGTCAGCTCATTTTTGCGCCGTATGCGCTTTTACAACCGGACCTAAAACCGTGGTTGACCACAGTTTTAGGTCCGGTTGTAAAAGCGCATACGGCGCAAAAATGAGCCGACTGGACCGAACGTTTCACTCCGGTCGGCTCATTGAAATGAATGACATACGGGAGCGCATACGGTGACATACGGGAGCGCGAGCTTTTAGCTCCCCCCTGCCGTATGCGCTCCCGTATGGGAGAAAACGTAGTGTGAACCCAGCCTGAGAAGTGTAAGAAGATCTTGATTAGAGATGAGCGAACTTCCAGTAATTCGATTCGTCATGAACTTCTCGGCTCGGCATTTTCGGACTTTATCCTGCATAAATTAGTTCAGCTTTCAGGTGCTCCGGTGGCTGGAAAAGGTGGATACAGTCCTAGGAAAGAGTCTCCAGCCTCCAGAGCACCTGAAAGCTGAACTCGTTTATGCAGGATAAAGTCAGCAACTGCCGAGCAGAGAAGTTTGTGACTAATCAAATTACTGGAAGTTTGCTAATCTCTAAGCAAGATCAGATTGTATAAGTGACCGACCTCATGTCCTGTAAACTGAGGAGCAGTAGATGAATGAATAAATGTGGATGTGCGACCGTCTCTATAAATGTGCGGGACTGATGTGATTCCCCATGTTTGTATCTCAGGCTCCTGAAGGACCATGATGAATTGAAGTCCCACTTTAGTCACATGGACCTGACTCCTGGTTCTCAGGATCTGAAGACTCATGGAGGAAAGTACTGCCAAGCACTAGTAAATGAAGTAAACCATGCGGACAGCCTCAAAGAGCACATGGCCAAGCTCCAAGACCAGCACACCAACACGCTGAAACTGAGCAAAGAACAGATCAAGGTGAGGCACTAGGGTCTTGGTGGTTGCCATCATAGCCAAGCTTCCCTGTATACCCTACCTTGTCTTCTCACAATGGGGCAGTTCTCTCCATACTTGGTCCAGTTGATGACTTTTCCCATAGGCCTTTGGTAATCCGGCCATAATGGATCAGTGTTATCTGAGAACATGTCCTATCAGACTCTGTACAGTCACATGATGCCCAATGACACTATAGAATAATGGTGGTCAGGATACCTGGTACTATGACTCCATTACTGAACACTTCTCTCCTACTTTAGTTGTCCTCTTTAATGGACAGAGGGACCAGGTCCTGACTTGTATACTATATAGTTGTGATCAGGTCTAATACAACATGGACTCTTGTCTCTTCTAGTGGCTGCTGGATGATATTCGAGACCTCATCGGAGAGACCTTCCCCAGTGACTTCAATGAGGACACCCGGGCGGCTTGTGACAAGTACTTCTGTGAGGTCGCCAGTGTCCTGACCTCCAGCTGAGCTGGGACAATACCTGAGGCTTCATCAAGTGTAATCTAGAAATGTCTAAATAAACAGATGGAAACCTTCAAAATGTCTGTCTCCTAATTTGTATACATAACACTAGACTATTGGGTCCTACTGTATATTGTAATGGCTCCATCAAGTTATATATAGTAAACTCACGATGGTGATGTCTAATAAGATTAACTCTTCAGCCCCCAGACAACTTTACTCTTTACTCTCCTCTCCCTATTCCCAGGCTGAGCAGCAGATCCTGTGGTGTCTCTAGTACAGTGAGATCCTCAACTGGTCCAGAAGAATTAATGGGACACCGCACTCCCAAGATTTCAATATAAGATAGAAATGTATTCCACTATAATGTGAAGGTGATGTTTCAAGGGGGGGGGGGGGGTGATCTTGTGTCTACATCACTTTGCAGGCTTGTACACTTCCAATACATTTATTTTATTTTTATATTTTTTTTAAAGGGCAAGGTGTAGATTTGAAATTAATTTACAATTTTATTGGGGAGGGGATTTTTCACTTAATTTTATTTTGACTTTGTTTAAACTTTGTCCCCCATAGGGGACTATTTACTGCAATCAGTTGATTGCTAATACAGTTCAGTGCTTTCCATTGGGCATAGCACTGATCAGTGTTATCAGTGATCTTCTGCTCTAGTCTGATCACTGAGACCAGGGCAGGAGATGGATGGAGGCCGGTGAGGGGATCTCTGTCCACCATTAGAGATATGATTCCTGCAGCAGCGCCATGGCCAATCTAAGTGCCACAGATGCTGTGATCTGTATTGATCTCAACATCTGAGAGGTTAATGGTGGACATCAGCTCGATTGATGATGTCTGCCATGACAGCAGCCAGGAGCTAGCCTGCATGATGAGTACTGGTCTGGTGCTTGCAGTCATGTACATCATGGTGTGTTAAGTTCCACCGCATCAGGCTGTACATTAACATCCATTGTCCTTAATGGGTTAAAGCAATGAGAACCCACGTGAGGGTGGGTTTTTCGTCGGAAGGGCATGTGGGGGAATTGTTAAAAATAACACCCCCTCAAAAGTGAAAGGGGTGCTTTTTCCCTTTAGGAAAATGTATCCAGGGTCACAATTTTTTTTTACTTAAGAACTGAATTTATAGAACAGTCTACCTCAGGAACTGGTCCCAACAGAAACAGGTGATTCAGCTAACATTCAACATAACAATGCATACGCAGAAACATCTGGTGTCGGTGCACGATGAGGAATTATTCTGTTATGCCAACTTTTGTGGTAGCCACAGGGTCTTAGTAAGAATATCTGATCACTTTGGGATGCCAGGGCACTGTTATCCCATACACGGTCCAAGGTTGGAGACAGCTTCTCCTGGACCAGACACAAGGAGTAAATGAACACAGATGTCAGGTTAAGGAGAACTGTCTTTACTGAGCTGGGTGCAGATGTTGTTACATGTACAGCGGCTTTAGGTGAGGGGATGTAGCGTAACCCCTTGGGAGTCCTATTGCCTTGCTGAGACTTGTGGTGCTTACACCAAACAGATAAATACTCACTTGTGAGACGGGTAGATGAATCCTGGTAGCTAAGGTCCTGTCAAGGTACTGAAGCCTTCTCCGCAGGGGCATGAGCTTCCACCGTGCAAGTAATCCTTACAGAATGACCAGTTGAGATTAGTTTGAGCTAGGCCTCTCCGCAGAGCACATGACACACAGCACACCTGAGCTAGGCTTCTCCTCAGAGCACATGACACACAGCACACCTGAGCTAGGCTTCTCCTCAGAGCACATGGCACGCAGCACACCTGAGCTAGGCCTCTCCTCAGAGCACATGACACGCAGCACACCTGAGCTAGGCCTCTCCTCAGAGCACATGACACGCAGCACACCTGAGCTAGGCCTCTCCTCAGAGCACATGACATGCAGCACACCTGAGCTAGGCCTCTCCTCAGAGCACATGGCAGGCAGCACACCTGAGCTAGGCCTCTCCTCAGAGCACATGACACGCAGCACACCTGAGCTAGGCCTCTCCTCAGAGCACATGACATGCAGCAAACCTGAGCTAGGCCTCTCCTCAGAGCACATGGCACGCAGCACACCTGAGCTAGGCCTCTCCTCAGAGCACATGACACGCAGCACACCTGAGCTAGGCCTCTCCTCAGAGCACATGACACACAGCACACCCGAGCTAGGCCTCTCCTCAGAGCACATGACACAGAGCACACCTGAGCTAGGCCTCTCCTCAGAGCACATGACATGCAGCACACCTGAGCTAGGCTGTTGCTCAGGAGCTACATTAGGGTGAACTAACTCCTCCCCTGCACCTCACTATATAGGGGAGACTTTAGGGGTTCCCATTGGCAGGGTCACATGGGGTTCACTCCTCTCAATTAAGGGTACAGTAATATAGAAAACATATATACACATGACAGTAAGATAACTGGAGAAAATATATCTGTGCAGTAAAGTACGAACATAATGAGTCCTTTGAGTGGTCCCAACACTGCAAGTCACCATGAGCTTGATGGACATGTGTTAGTGCGGAGGACAAGAGCGCCATTGTTGCTTTCCTTCTCCAACAAGGTTTAGGTAGAAGATCGGGCATCATTGGGCACTCAGCTCGTAGATAATGTGCAGCAAGAAGATGTGAAGAAGAAAGGACACGAAAACTCCATCAAATGAGAGGAAATGTCCTGAAAACATCTTGTGAGAGCCGCCCTGAGAGAGAAATGGTGACAACACGGAATGTCCGGTCTACAGGAATAACTGAGCTCCTCACTTCATACATTACAGATCTGAGTAGAGATAACACTACTAGTTTTCACAGCTTAGAGTTTGTTACAGTTGTGTCCAGTCTATACATTGTACACATGGTATCCTGTGGGGCTGGTCTACAAAGAATATAGCAAAAATGTAAAATCTAGGGTTCTACTTGGTGCCTCTTTAGTATCCAATAGTTTAAAGGGGTACTCTGGTGAAAAAGAAATGTTTTCAAATCAAATGGTGCCAGAAAGCTAAAAAGATTTGTAAATTACTTCCATGTAAAATCTTAATCCTTCCAGTACTTATCAGCTGCTGTATGCTCCAGAGGTAGTTGTGTAGTTCTTTCCAGTCTAACCACAGGAACTGTCCAGAGTAATAGCAAATCCCCATAGCAAACCTATCCTGCTCTGGACAGTTCCTGACATGGACAGAGGTGTCAGCAGAAAGAACTGTAGTCAGACTGGAAAGAACTACACAACTTCCTCTGGAGCATACAGCAGCTTATAAGTACTGGAAGGATTAAGATTTTTCAATAGAAGTAATTTACAAATTGATAAACTTTCTAGCACCAATTGATTTGGGGAAAAAAATAATATATATATATATATATATATATATATATATATATATATATATATATATATATATATATATATAATGTTTTCCACCAGTGTACCCCTTTAAGCTGCAATACAGGGGGCAGGGAATGATAAGGCTGGGTTCACACTACCGTAAGAAAGACACTTATTAAAGTACGGTTGGGTGGGGACTTGTGACCTGAAACGACATAAAAATATCTGTATTATGGTAGTGTGGTGACTGGGTGAGGCAATGGTGTTACAGGGTCTGGTGGTATTAACCCTTGATTTGTCGTGACGCCAGGATGCGGTTGTTCTGTATAGAAGGCCCTGCCGACAACCGGCCCAAAAATGGCAGGATAATAAACAGAATGTCCACAGCAGGATTTATGAGATAACTGGAACTTTTACTTAACTTCTTGTGCAAACAGTCATTACAATTAAACAGTTTCTCCTGAGGTAACCGGGGTGCAGGTTCCTCACAGGCTTGGCTGGGACTAATAGTCTTGAGCTTTAAGCAGGTCACTGTGCTACTAATTATAGGATTTGAGTTGAATAGTAGTCACACAGGATTTGTAGGTTGAGCTTTATAACTCACGGTATTAGTGGGTGCAGGTTCTTTAGGCTTTGGCCTAGTTGAGATGAATGAAGATATGCGGATTGTGCTTGGCTTAATGTCCAGGTCCCAAAAGAGCAAATTTAGAGACTACAGGCCCTTATATACTTGCAAAGCCTGTAGGTCCTGAACCCAGAGAACTCTGGGTACATCACATGACCCAGGAAGGTCCTATACATTTATACAACTTTGTACGTAACTTTATACATAACGACCAATATACACTATACCTTTATAATTCATTGTACCAGTTGAGTAAAGGGTAAACCCTGCAGGAGAGCCCTGTGGAATGGAGGGACTCTAACGGAGGGGACTTAAAGGGGTACTCCCATGGAAAACTTTTTTTGTTTAAATCAACTGGTGGCAGAAAGTTAAAAAGATTTGTAAATCCCTTCTATTAAAATATCTTAATCCTTCCGGTACTTTTTAGAGGCTGTATACTAAAGAGAAATCCAAAAAAGAAATGCATTTCCTCTGATGTCATGACCACAGTGCTCTCTGCTGACCTCTGAGGTCCATTTTAGGGACTGTCCAGATCAGCATATGTTTGCTATGGGGATTTTCTCCTACTCTGGGCAGTTCCTAAAATGGACAGCAGAGGTCAGCAGAGAGCACTGTGGTCATAACATTAGAGGAAATGCATTTCTTTTTTTGATTTCTCTTTAGTATACAGCCCCTAAAAAATACTGGAAGGATTAAGATTTTTTAATAGAAGTGATTTACAAATCTTTTTAACTTTCTGGCACCAGTTGATTAACCCCTTAAGGACCAGGCCATTTTACACCTTAGGACCGGAGCGTTTTTTGAACATCTGACCACTGTCACTTTAAACATTAATAACTCTGGAATGCTTTCAGTTATCATTTTTACTTTTGGAAGACACCAGAGGGCTTCAAAGTTCAGCAGCAATTTTCCAATTTTTCACAAAATTTTCAAACTCACTATTTTTCAGGGACCAGTTCAGGTTTGAAGTGGATTTGAAGGGTCTTCATATTAGAAATACCCCACAAAAGACCCCATTATAAAAACTGCACCCCCCAAAGTATTCAAAATGACATTCAGTCAGCGTTTTAACCCTTTAGGTATTTCACAGGAATAGCAGCAAAGTGAAGGAGAAAATTCACCATCTTCATTTTTTACACTCGCATGTTCTTGTAGACCCAATTTTTGAATTTTTACAAGGGGTAAAAAGAGAAAATGTATACTTATATTTGTAGCCCAATTTCTCTCGAGTAAGCACAAACCTCATATGTCTATGTAAAGTGTTCGGCGGGCGCAGTAGAGGGCTCAGAAGCGAAGGAGCGACAAGGGAATTTTGGAGAGTACGTTTTTCTGAAATGGTTTTTGGGGGGCATGTTGCATTTAGGAAGCCCCTATGGTACCAGAACAGCAAAAAATCCCCACATGGCATACCATTTTGGAAACTAGACCCCTTGAGGAACGTAACAAGGAATAAAGTGAGCCTTAATACCCCACAGGGGTTTCACGACTTTTGCATATGTAAAAAAAAATATTTTTTTTCACTAAAATGTGTGTTTCCCCCCAAATTTCACATTTTTGCAAGGGTTAATAGCAGAAAATACCCCCCAAAATTTGTAACCCCATCTCTTCTGAGTATGGAGGTACCCCATAAGTGGACCTGAAGTGCACTACGGGCGAACTACAATGCTCAGAAGAGAAGGAGTCATATTTGGCTTTTGGAGAGCAAATTTTGGTCGGGGGGCATGTTGCATTTAGGAAGCCCCTATGGTGCCAGGACAGCAAAATAACCCCCACATGGCATACCATTTTGGAAACTAGACCCCTTGAGGAACGTAACAAGGTGTACAGTGAGCATTTACTGGTGTCTGTCAGAACTTTGGAACAGTGGGCTGTACAAAATTTTTAATTTGCACAGCCCACTCTTCCAAAGATCTGTCAGACACCTGTGGGGTGTAAATTCTCACTTCACCCCTCATTATATTCCGTGAGGGGTGTAGTTTCCGAAATGGGGTCACATGTGGTTTTTTTTTTTTTTTGCGTTTGTCAAAACCGCTGTAACAATCAGCCACCCCTGTGCAAATCACCTCAAATGTACATGGTGCACTCTCCCTTCTGGGCCTTGTTGTGCGCCCCCAGAGAAGTTTGCGCCCACATATGGGGTATCTCCGTACTCGGGAGAAATTGCATTACAAATTTTGGGGGGCGTTTTTCCTTTTTACCTCTTGTCAAAATGAAAAGTAAAGGGCAACACCAGCGTGTTAGTGTAAAAAATTTATTTTTTTACACTAACACGCTGTTGTAGACCCCAACTTCACCTTTTCATAAGGGGTTAAAGGAGAAAAATCCCCCCAAAATTTGTAACACAATTTCTCCCGAGTACGGCGATACCCCATATGTGACCCTAAACTGTTGCCTTGAAATACGACAGGGCTCCGAAGTGAGAGCGCCATTCGCATTTGAGGCCTGAATTAGGGACTTGCATAGGGGTTGACATAGGGGTATTCTACGCCAGTGATTCCCAAACAGGGTGCCTCCAGCTGTTGCAAAACTCCCAGCATGCTTGGACAGTCAACGGCTGTCCATCAATACTGGGAGTTGTTGTTTTGCAACAGCTGGAGGCTTCATTTTGGAAACAGTGGCGTACCGGACGTTTTTCATTTTTATTGGGAGGGGAGGGGGGCTGTGTAGGGGTATGTGTATATGTAGTGTTTTTTACTTTTTATTTTATTTTGTGTTAGTGTAGTGTTTTTAGGGTACAGTCACACGGGCGGGGGGTTACAGCAAGTTCCCGCTGCGAGTTTGAGCTGCCGCGCAAAATTTGCTGCATCGCAAACTTGCAGCCTGATACTCACTGTAAGCCCCCTGCCCATGTGAATGTACCCTGTACATTCACAAGGGGGGGACCTCCAGCTGTTGCAAAACTACAACTCCCAGCATGCACGGTCTATCAGTGCATGCTGGTAGTTATAGTTTTGCAACAGCTGGAGGCACACGGTTGGGAAACACTGAGTTAGGAAACAGACAATGTTTCCCAACCAGTGTGCCTCCAGTTGTTGCAAAACCACAACTCCCAGCATTCTCAGACATGCTGGGAGTAGTAGTTCGGCAACTTCTTTAGAGCCATATGTTGCCGAACTACAACTCCCAGCATGCTGGGAGTTGTAGTTTTGCAACATCTGGAGGACTACAGTTTGCAGACCACTAATACAGTGGTTCCCAATCTGTGCCCTTCCAGATGTTGCAAAACTAGAACTCCCAGTATGCCAAAACTGTCCAGGCATGCTGGGAGTTGTAGTTCTGCAACATCTGAAGGGCCAGATGTTACAGAACTACAACTCCCAGCATGCCTGGACAGTAAGGGCATGCTGAGGATGTGTAGTTTTGCAACATCTGGAAGGGCACAGTGGTCTCCAAACTGTGGACCTCCAGATGTTGCAAAACTGCAACTCCCAGCATGCCCAGACGCCAAGGGCTGTCTGGGCATGCTGGGAGTTGTAGTTTACAGGGTCCCAATACAGCAATGCATGTCACTTTACGGCGACGTGCATTGCTGTAAAGGGCCCGACCGCGGCTGAAGATCAACTCACCTGTCGCCGCCGCCGCCATCTTCCTCGTCTTCAGGGACGAGGTAAGTACCGGGGCTGGTCCCCAGCACTCCCCCGTCCCCCGCCGCGTCCTCCGGTCTTCCTCCCATCCTCTCCGGACTTCAAGGGGCCGGGCAGGACGGGAGGAAGTAACCGCCCCCCCTCCTGCGATTGGTCGGTTAGTTAACCGACGGATCGCAGGGGATCGGAGGAGGTGGCAGGCTTGCCACCTCGCTCCGATACTTCAGCATGGTCCTGGCTGTCTGTGACAGCTGGGATCATGCGAAATTACCGGGCGGTCGGGTCCCAGAGACCCGATCAGCCCGGTATCGCCGCAGATCGCAAGGGCGATTTCCCTTGCGATTTGCGGCGATCGCCGACATGGGGGGCCTACATGGCCCCCCTCGGCGTTTGCCCTGGATGCCTGCTGAAGGATTTCAGCAGGGATCCGCTTCCGATCTCTGCCCGGCGAGCGGCAGAGACCGGAAATACAACAGGACGTTCTGTAACGTCCTTGGGCATTAAAGCCCAGGTAGTGAGGACGTTAGAGAACATCCTATGTCCTTAAGAGGTTAAAAAAAAAAAAAAAAAAGTTTTGCACGGGAGTACATCTTTAAGACGGGGACAGGACAAGGTCCTGTACCGGGACACCACAGTAGTGTGAACCCACAATGTTATAATGTGGCCCCGTACATGTCATACAATATGTCTGTTTAGAATGCTGGGTTCCCGTGGCGGGGGTCGTGATGTCACGCCACGCCCCTTTGTGATGTCACCCCCCCTCCATTCATGTCTAAGAGAGGTCACGCCCCCTCTCATAGACATGAATGGAGGGGGCGGGACATCACAAGTGGGTGTTGCGTGATGTCATGACCCTCACTGTGGAAACCCAGAGTTCTTAACATACTGTTTAGAATGTCAGGTGCTTCAGAGAGATCGCGGGGGTCCCAGCGGCGGGACCCATCCAATCAGAAGGAAGACATCTTATTCCCTATGCTTTGGATACGGTATAAGATGTCTGGGGGCGGACTACCCTTTTAAATCCTGATAACATAACATTACATTTGATTTCTGATTTTTATAATGAATAAATAAAAAAAATTTAATATATTCTTGGATGTTATGTGTATATGATCTCCCACATTATAACATCACATATACCGTATATACTCGAGTATAAGCCGACCCGAATATAAGCCGAGGCCCCTAATTTCACCCCAAAAACCCAGGAAAAGTTATTGACCCGACTATAAGCCTAGGGTGGGAAATACATCATCCCTCCTGTCATCATCCAGACCCCCATCATTAACACCCTCATCATCATCACCCTTTCATCCCCCCCTTCATCATCACTGCCTGTCATCATCCCCCCCTTCATCATTACCCTGTCATCATCCCCCTTCATCATTACCCTGTCATCATCCCCCCCTTCATCATCATCACCTGTCATCATCCCCCCTTCATCATCATCACCTGTCATCATCCCCCCTTCATCATCATCACCTGTCATCATCCCCCTTCATCATCATCACCTGTCATCATCCAGCCCCCCCTCCCCCCTTTAGTTTTGTACTCACCTCCGCTCGGTGGGACGTTAGGGTGAGCTGGTCCGGGCCATCTGTGCTGCAGGACCGTCCGGTGGGGAAGGATAGTCGTTCCGGGCTGTCCATCTTCACGGGGGGGGGGGGGGCCTCTCCTCCGCGCCCGACCCCGGAATAATGACGTTGCCTTGACGACGACGCACAGGGACGTTCATGAGCAACGTCCCTGTGCATCGTCGTCAAGGCAACGTCATTATTCCGGGGCCTGGCGCGGAGAAGAGGCCCCCCCCCCGGTGAAGATGGACAGCCCGGAACGACTATCCCTCCCCACCGGACGGTCCTGCAGCACAGATGGCCCGGACCAGCTCACCCTAACGTCCCACCGAGCGGAGGTGAGTACAAAACTAAAGGGGGGAGGGGGGGCTGGATGATGATGAAGGCCCGGGCAGTGGTCTTCAACCTGCGGACCTCCAGATGTTTCAAAACTACAACTCCCAGCATGCCTTGCTGGGACTTCCAGTTTTGAAACATCTAGAGGTCCGCAGGTTGAAGACCACTGAGGGCGGAGAGTTCACTCGAGTATAAGCCGAGGGGGGTGTTTTCAGCACGAAAAATCGTGCTGAAAAACTCGGCTTATACTCGAGTATATACGGTACAGGATTTCATGCAGAACCTTTAGGGCACGTTGACACAGTGCGGTCAAATCTCGGAGGATTGTTGCCTAACTGCATCACAATTGTTTTTTTCTGCAGCACCGCGTGAGCGCACCCTAACATGCGATACTGAATGTGAAATGTAAATCGCATTGCATCACATGTACGAGGTCATGCGTCCAAAATGTCATAATTGCAAAAAAAGAAAAAAAAATTATCATAAATAATAAAAATATAAAAAGTTGCACATTTGGTAATTGTTGCAGGAAATGTAGAGTCTCCGCCGCGCACTTGTATGACATCACATGACCACTCGCTGGTTATCTAATGGTCATGTCCAGACTCCGGTCCCGGGAGATGTCAGCCAGGCCGGGTTATGGGGGGATCCTGTATGATCCCAGGTGCGCTGGTCACATGATCCTCCCCCATTACTACCTATATAAAGGGGCTCATAGAGTCTGGGGGGCATCAGTAGGGTCTCAGTATCAGGCAGGATGGGGCTATCAGAAGGGGAGAAGGCTTTGTTGTCTGCTGTGATGGCCAAAGTAGCAGAGAAGAAGGAGGACATTGGATCTGAGGCCATCACCAGGTGAGAAGACTTCACTGGGGGGAGGGTTTGGGAGTTTAGGACTAAAATCTTTTGTTTCTATATTTGTGATGTGTACAGATACAGCAGAGCTGAGAATGTCACCCTCTAGGTCTGTAAATGACCCTGTAGCTTAAAGAACATCAATTCAAATCAAATTACTTCTATATAAAAGATCTTAATCCTTCCAGTACTTAGCTGTTGTGTAGTTCTTTCCAGTATGACCACAGTGCTCTCTGCTGACACCTCTGTCCATGTCAGGAACTGTCCAAAGCAGAATAGGTTTGCTATGGGGATTTGCTCCTGTTCTGGACAGTTCCTGACATGGACAGAGGTGTCAGCAGAGAGCACTGTGGTTGTGACAGAAGAGAAATCCCAAAAAAAAAAATATATATATATCTTTTTAAATAGAAGTTTACAAATCTGTTTAACTTTCTGGCATCAATTGATGATCCACCGGAGTAACCCTTTAATGGCTGGACTGACAGATGTAGCAGAGCCAATATTGTCATTTACAAATCCGTTTAACTTAAAAAATGTAATAAATAAATAAATTCTGTGGATAAGGTCCGAAATGGGTTTCTCATTGGTGGGATAATGAGTAACTTGGTCTGGCAGCAGTTGCCTAGTGACTGGGTGGCTCCCCCTGTGGATGCTAGTGGTGTAGCAGTGGTGGTCACCATGTAGCACTATACATTTTAGGCTCAGAACCCAACTGACTGAGGCGGCTGAGAAGTAAGAGAAGATCTGGATCAGATTGTATAAGTGACCGACCTCATGTCCTGTAAACTGAGGAGCAGTAGATCAATGAATAAATGTGGATGTGCGGCCGGGTCTCTATAAATGTGCAGGACTGATGTGATTCCCCATGTTTGTATCTCAGGCTCCTGAAGGACCATGATGAATTGAAGTCCCACTTTAGTCACATGGACCTGACTCCTGGTTCTCAGGATCTGAAGACTCATGGAGGAAAGTACTGCCAAGCACTAGTAAATGAAGTAAACCATGCGGACAGCCTCAAAGAGCACATGGCCAAGCTCCAAGACCAGCACACCAACACGCTGAAACTGAGCAAAGAACAGATCAAGGTGAGGCACTAGGGTCTTGGTAGTTGTCATCATGGCCAAGCTTCCCTGTATACCCTACCTTGTCTTCTCACAATGGGGCAGTTCTCTCCATACTTGGTCCAGTTGATGACTTTTCCCATAGGCCTTTGGTAATCCGGCCATAATGGATCAGTGTTATCTGAGAACATGTCCTATCAGACTCTGTACAGTCACATGATGCCCAATGACACTATAGAATAATGGTGGTCAGGATACCTGGTACTATGACTCCATTACTGAACACTTCTCTCCTACTTTAGTTGTCCTCTTTAATGGACAGAGGGACCAGGTCCTGACCTGTATACTATATAGTTGTGATCAGGTCTAATACAACATGGACTCTTGTCTCTTCTAGTGGCTGCTGGATGATATTCGAGACCTCATCGGAGAGACCTTCCCCAGTGACTTCAATGAGGACACCCGGGCGGCTTGTGACAAGTACTTCTGTGAGGTCGCCAGTGTCCTGACCTCCAGCTGAGCTGGGACAATACCTGAGGCTTCATCAAGTGTAATCTAGAAATGTCTAAATAAACAGATGGAAACCTCCAAAATGTCCCCAATTTGTATACATAACATTAGACTGTTGGGTCCTACTGTATATTGTAATAGCTCCATCAAATGTTATGTATAGTTAGTGTACCTGTGGTCTTAAACATTTTTATATAATGTAGCTAACAACATATGTAAGGTTTGTGTTTTATATAGCGGCTGGGATCTTATGGACAGTGGCGGACCTCAGTGATCCCACTGTCTGCCATTAACCCTTCAAATGCTGTGATTATCACTGCATCTGATGCGGTGTACACCCCTGTAATACTTCAGACAATCTAAGGTCTGATATACAAAGATTGCTGTTGTAGCCTCATTCACTTTCTCTGGGGGAGACTTATTGAAACCTGTGTATAGGAAGAGTTGAGTAGTTCTCGAAGCTAAAACCTTTAACCCGGGCTGTAAAACTATACATAATAATCTACGATCCCCCGTTGTTCCGATATCGCCGCCCCGGTCTCTTCCTCTTCCTGCAGGTCGGTGACTTCACTCTGCGCTCAGCCTATCAGCGGCCGCAGCAATGACCCGTCGCGGCCGCTGAGCAGAGTGAAGTCACCGACCTGCAGGAAGAGGAAGCTGACAGGGACCGGAGCACGGGCGGCGATATCGGAACAACGGGGGATCGTAGGCAGGTAAGTGAAAGATTACTATGTATAGTTTTACAGCCCGGGCACAGCGGGGGTTAAAAGATTTCAGCTGGAGAACTCCTTTAATAAAAATAACATCTGGTTGCTACTGGTAACTGCGCCACTCTTCCTCTACACTGGTTGTGATGAATCTCCACCTTTATCTCTGGTCTGCCTTCTATCAGACCAGAGAAGTAGATCACAGAAAATGCTGATCAGTGTTATAGCTAAACATAAGTCTTCAGTATTTGTAACTAGAGATGAGCGAACTTTTCAAAAATGTTAAAGGCTATTTCTATCCTACATACAGCCTCTATAGGGGTGTAGAACACTTTACTGTGTCCTAAAACGCATATGGAGTGTGCTGGGGTAGTGAAATAATACTGTTATTCAGAATAACATGCAGATTACCGGCATCGCTATTAGAATCACTGCCGCACAGCAGCACAATGACAGAGCCTGGTGGGGGCATCAGTGTCCGGAGACCATATAGTGACTGAATGACACAGCCTGGACTTGTTGGCAGCAAGAAGAGACCATTTAGTGGCTGAATGACACAGTGGGGAGGTGTTGGCAGCATTAGGAGACCATATAGTGACTGAATGACATAGCGTGGACATGTTGGCAGCAAGAGGAGACCATTTAGTGACTGAATGACACAGCGTGGACATGTTGGCAGCAAGAGGAGACCATTTAGTGACTGAATGACACAGCGTGGACATGTTGGCAGCAAGAGGAGACCATTTAGTGGCTGAATGGCACAGTGTGGAGTTGGCTGATGCACTAGTACACTACACACCAGGGCTTCACAATCCCCCCCCAAAAAAACAACTCAATATATGACATTTTTGTCAAAGATTTCTCATTGGTAGCACCCGCTATCCAAAAATGTAAAATTTCCAGAACCAGGCTCCCACCCCTGTGGCATCAGTAACCCATATATTGCCTGCATGACACAGCCTGGAGTTGGCTGATGCAAGAGTACACCCCAGGGCTTCACAATCCCCCCCCCCCCCCCCCCCCAAAAAAAACCAAAACAGTATATGAAATTTTTGTCAAAGATTTCTCATTGGTAGCACCCACTATCCAAAAATTTGAAATTTCAAGACCCAGGCCCCACCTCTGCGGCATCAGGAACCCATATATTGCCTGAAGAACACAGCCTGGAGTTGGCTGATGCACCAGTACACACCCGGGCTTCACAATTCCCCCCCCCCCCCCCCCCCCTCCAAAAAACAACAACATTTTAGACATTTTTTAAAGAAATACCTTTGTGTAAGAACAAGCACATATCCAACAGTTCACAAGACTCTATAATGCAGGACGGTGGACCACCCAAAGACATTCTTCTCAAAAATAATAAACCACACAATGTTTGAATTTTTTTTTACAAAAACGAATTCAATATGTGTGTAAGCGCATCTGTCTCCAAAAGATCAGATCACCAAAGGACTTCTTTCGCCAAAAATGATGAAGCAGAGTTAATCCCTGTCCGTATTTTTTTTGAATTTTCATAAGAAAAAATCACGCGCAACAAGCGTTCCGTTGTGTAATGATTAGCATTCTGGAAAATTCAATTTTATTACTGATAAAATTATCAGTAAATAAAAAAAAAAACACTACCCAAGAGTGTTTAATTACCCCATACATTGCACCAGGAGCAGTCAAGAGTAGGCCTCAGCAGTACCCAAGAGGCTTTAATAACCCCCTACCTTTGCACGATCAATTGCGAGATCGAGCAATACCAGGTGTGTTATTCCCTCTGATTTCCGGGGCCGCAGGCGCGCTCCACTCAACGGATTAGCGTGTCTCTATCTTTCATCGACCGGAGCTGGTAACCCGCTAACTCCCGGAAAGGTAAGCTGCCGCGAAGCAGGTGGTCCCCCCCCCCGGGCACGTTTGGCTCCAGAATTTCCACTACTGCCACACCACGCTGACTGCCAACCGTGCTACCGCCTTGCTGACTCAAGGGCAACTCTCTTCTCCCGATGATGAACCCCCTTCTCCTGAGTGTTAAAATGTTTAATATACAGTATAACTCATGCAAGGTATAACTCTAGGGTATACAAGATGGCTGAAAAAAGTCAAACCTAAAATGGATGCCATGACCTTTAGGAACAGTTAAGCTATAGCTGAATACTTTAGATAGAATTGCTGAGGTATGCACAACATACTATACTATTCTAGGATGTTAAGGTTGAAACTACAGCAGTACCATATATGTGAAGGGTAGTAATGTCCAATCAGTATGCAAGTTAAGCATGACATAATGTATACACCCTTAAGTTAAAGATATACTCAAACCAACCCACTAGGAGGAGATATATAGAGATAAGTATATTTATGGATATAAGGCTTAGTATAACCACGCCCACATATGTAAAGAACACACCCATAAGTATGGTATAAAAGAAGACTGCAACACCAGGGGGCAGCATCATTAAGGAAGCACCAAGGATGAAGCAAGACCATTGAAGTAAGCCAAGCCAAGCTAAGAGGAAGGAGGCGGAGCCAGACCAGTCTGATGAAGGAGGAAGCCATCTTAGATGAACTTTCCATGATGGATCCAGCCCACACAACCCTCAGTTGGTGAGATGGTTCTGAGAACATGGCTACATTTCCTACGGTCATTATTGTAATACTTAAGCAAGAACTGTTATTTACATAAGATTTACTAGTTTGTTCTGTTTACCATATTTGTCTATGAGCCTAATAATAAATGTCATTTTTGTTTACTTAAATTGAAGTAATCAGAGTAATTAATTTATTCCAATGGTGACTGTCATTTAATATGACCAGTATAAGAATGTAACACTGAGATCGAGCAATAACAGGTGTGTTATGCCCTCAGATGTCCGGGGCCGCAGGCGCGCTCCACTGAACGGATTAGGGTGTGTCCCTCTTTTTTTTTGTAGCACCCGCAATCCAAAAATTTTAAATTCCCAGACCCAGGCCCCACCTCTGAGACATCAGGAACCCATTTATTGCCTGAAGGACAAAGCCTGGAGTTGGCTGATGCACCAGTACACACAGGGCTTCACAATCCACCGCAAAATCAACAAAATTGTATACATTTTTTTTTTTAATTTACAACTTTGTGTAAGCACAAGCGCATATCCAACATTTCAGAAGACTCTATAAGGCACCAAAGACTTTCTTCTCAAAAATAATGAACCACATAATTGTTGAATTTATTTTTTAAAAATTGAAATTCCTAGACCCAGGCCCCACCTCAGCGGCATCAGTAACCCATAGATTGCCTGAAAGACACAGCCTGGAGTTGGCTGATGCACGAGTACACACCCGGGCTTCACAATCCACCCCAAAAAAACACACATTTTTTAGAAATTGTCTGACAAAATACCCTTTTGTTAAAACAAGCGCATGTACAGCAGTTCAGAAGACTCTATAATGCAGGACGGTGGACCACCCAAAGACATTCTTCTATAATATAATAAACCACACAATATGTTCAAATTTTTTTAAATTATTGAAATTCCAAGACCAAGGCCCCACCTCTGCTGCATCAGTAACCCATATATTGCCTAACGGACACAGACTGGAGTTGACTGATGCACGAGTACACACTACACACCCGTCACCCGGGCTTCACAATCCACCCCAAAAAAACGCAATTTTTTTTCGAAATTGTCTGACAAAATACCTTTTTGTTAAAACAAGCGCATATACAGCAGTTCAGAAGACTCTATAATGCAGGACGGTGGACCACCCAAAGACATTCTTCTATAATATAATAAACCACACAATATGTTCAAATTTTTTTAAATAATTGAAATTCCAAGACCAAGGCCCCACCTCTGCTGCATCAGTAACCCATATATTGCTTAATGGACACAGACTGGAGTTGACTGATCACGAGTACACACTACACACCCGTCACCTGGGCTTCACAATCCACCCCAAAAAAACGCAAAATTTTATTGAAATTGTCGGACAAAATACCTTTTTTTAGAAAAAAAACAAGCGCATATACAGCAGTTCAGAAGACTCTATAATGCAGGATGGTGGACCACCCAAAGACATTCTTCTCAAAAGTAATAAACCACACAATGTTTGAAATTTGGTTAAAAAAATTATTACATGTGTGTAAGTGCATCTGTCTCCAAAAAATCAGATGGCAAAAGGATTCTATTCGCCAAAAATGATTAAGCAGAGTTGATCCCTCTCCATCTATTTTTTTTTTCATTAAAAAATCACACGCAACAAGCGTTCCGTTGTGTAACGGTTAGCATTCTGCAAAATTCAATTTTATTACTGATAAAATTACCAGTAAATTTAACAATAACACTACCCAAGAGTGTTTAATTACCCCATACATTGCAGGAGCAGTCAGGAGTAGATCTCAGCAGTACCCAAGAGGCTTTAATAACCCCTTACCTTGCCCGATCAATTGCGAGATCGAGCAATAACAGGTGTGTTATGGCTTCAGATGTCCTGGGCCGCACTAGCGCTCCACTGAACGGATTAGCGTCTCTCTCTATCTTTCAAGGACAGGTGCGTGTTGCACGCTGAAACCAGTTCGTGATAGGGATCTGTGATTGCAATTATTTAATCTTAAAACGAGGAATTACCAGTAAGTGAGGGTCATAAGCTGGCGTTTATTAAGTCCCTGCCCTTTGTACACACCGCCCGTCGCTATAAGCGATAGGATTGGTTAGTGAGGTCCTCGGATCGGCCCAGGCGGGGTAGGAGAAGGCCCTGGCAGAGCGCCGAGAATTTAACGATCATTGCTGAAATTTGCATTAAGCATGTATTTAGCTACTGCTAAACATCCAAAAATGTAAGGCCCAAGGCCTGAGGCACCAGGGAGGCAAGTAGTTTGTGAAAGACACAGAATGAGTCTGGAGCAGTCATTCGCAGTACCCAAGAGGGTTTCATAACCCCTTACATTTAAAGATCAATGTTGAAATTTGCATTAAGCATGTATTTAGCTACTGCTAAACTTCAAAAAATTATAGGCCCAAAGCCAGAAGCTTCAGTTTTCCCCATATTAGGAGCATAGTTGTCCCCCAGATTAGGCAGCATAGATGTCCCCCAGATTAGGACCATAGTTGTCCCCCAGATTAGGCAGCATAGATGTCACCCAGATTAGGAGCATACTTGTCCCTCAGATTAGGCAGCATAGATGTCCCCCTGATTAGGCAGCATAGTTGTCCCCCAATCAGCGCGGGTCGGTCAGAGCCAATCAAAGGGCCGTATGTGTCAAGTGGGCCGTACAATCCCCAGGTCTGCCCCAGAGGGTTTCATAACCAACCACAATAGAGAAAATGTTGTTGTAGGAGCATGGTCAATCTACTCAGACCCATCTGTCATTGGTGGCTGGAAATCCTGGCTGATCCATCCCTGATTCATCTTGACAAACGTCAGTCTCTCCACATTTTTAGTGGACAGATGAGTTCGCCTTGGGGTTACTATGGCCCCGGCTGCACTAAACACCCGCTCTGATGGCACACTACTGGCCGGGCAGGACAGCTTTTCCAGGGCAAACTCCGCTAGTTGCGGCCATAAATCGAGTTTGGCTGCCCAGAAGTCCAGCGGATCTTCAACGGTTGTTGGCAGGGTCATGTCGAGGTAAGCCATCACCTGCTGGTTCAGGTCCTGCTCCATGTCCACCTGCTGCTGATGAGTAGCTTCACTATGCGGCTGAAGGAAGCTACTCATCAGCGACTGTAGACTCAGGCTGCTGCTGATTGAGCCGGTACTGCTCCTGCCACCCCACCCCTCCCCTCCCCAGCAGCCGTGGCAGTGGAAGGTGAGCGCAGAGGTCCCCCCGAGTCAGACATGCGAATGGATGGACCATGTGGCCGATGGGCATCGGCCAACCGACTACGTAGAAGCTCCCTGAAGTAGGTCAGTTTGTCCTCCCTCTCAGTGGGTGTAAAAAAGGTCCCCATTCTGGGCCGGAAGCGAGGGTCTAATAAGGTGGAGATCCAGAAGTCATAGCGCTGATGAATTTTGACAATTCGGGGGTCACTACGCAAGCAACTCAGCATGCATCGTGCCATTTGTGACAGTGACTCACTGGGACTACCTGCCTCCATCTCCACTGCATACTGCCACGGTGTGTCTGGGTCCTCTGTCTTGCCTACCTCGTAATAACCCTCCAGCTCCTCTGGCTGCTCCTGCTCCTCCCCTCCTGTCCAATGACCAGAAACACCAGCCATCTCATCCACCGTAAACTGTGCTCCGCTCTGCCCCTCATCATCCTCCTCCAGTTCATTCCCCACAGGACTCATGTAGCCTTCTGATGTAGGCGCAACATCTCCATTGCCGTGACCAGCCATGTTTTCAATCATTTTTTTGAGTAAATGTAGGAGTGGAATTACGTTGTTCATGGCGTAATTCGAGCAACTAACAAAAATGTGGCTTCCTCAAAGGGCCTCAGCAAATGGCAGGTGTCACGTATGAGCTGCCACTCGTTCACATAGAAGTTACACAGGGGAGTACTCCTATCTGCTTGTATCATCAAAAAATCTGTGATGGCTTTTCTTTGTTTGTATAGTCTGTCCAACATATGGAGGGTGGAATTCAAATGTGTGGCAACGTCACAAATGAGACTATGTTGTGGGATACAGTTCTGACGCTGCAGCTCAAGCAAAGTGTGCTTGGCGGTGTACGAGTGGCTGAAGTGCATGCACAGTTTCCTTGCCATTGTCAGGATGTCTTGCAAATGGGGTGAAGACTTGATGAACTTCTTGACAACCAGATTCAACACGTGTGCCATGCAGGGCGAATGGTTCACACTTCCTTGTCGCAGCGCGGCCACAATGTTCTTCCCATTGTCAGTCACCATGGTTCCCATTTCCAGATTTCGTGGAGTAAGCCATACTCGGATTTCTTCCCTAATGAACTTCAGCAGTTCCTCCCCTGTGTGACTCCGTTCGCCAAGGCAAACCATGTGAAGGACGGCTTGACACCGCTGTGCCCTACACACGTGGTATGATGAAGGGCCCCCGAGATTTGGATGTGCAGTGGAGGCCGAGGACACGGAGGAGGAGGAGGCGCACACTGTAAAAGGACCAACTGCCCGGGAGCGAGAGTGTGGAGGAGGAAGAGGTGTGACCTGTCCAAGTTGCTGTTGTGGCTGTGCAGGAACAACATTTACCCAGTGGGCCGTAAAAGACGTATTGTCCCTGCCCGTAGTTACAGCTCCACACGTCGGCGCTGCCGTGCACTTTTGAACACACCGACAGGCTCAAGGACTGTCCCACCTTCTCTTGTACAAACTTATGCAGGGCTGGTACTGCCTTCTTCGCAAAGAAAGGAGGTTTTGACACAATGCTCCCTTCGGCTGAGGTGGTGGAGCCTTGGCTGGATGACGGAGGGAGCGGATGGCCACTGGGAGATGCGGCAGGCTGGACCACTACCTCGGAGCCACGGTTATCCCAGGCCGCTTTATGGTGGCAAATCATGTGTTGACGCAGGTCCGTGGTGCCGAGATTTGGACCCTGGCCACGCTTCACTTTCTGCCCACAGATTTTGCATGTGACTACGCTAAGGTCCTCCAGATTCTTTATGAAGAACAACCACAACGCAGAGTAGCTGATTTTCCCACCCGCAGTTCGCACTATTTCACTGCTATTGGCGCCGTCTCCAGGAACCCCCTCCCTGAATGGTAGCTTGCCGCGAAGCAGGTGGTCTCCCCCTGGCACGTTTGGCTCCTGAATTTCCACTACTGCCACTACCACGCTGATTGCCAACCGTGCTACCGCCTTGCTGCCTCATAGACAAAGAGCAAATCTCTTCTCCTGATGATGATGAAGACCCCGCTTTTGCACCCGGCTCCCATTTGGATCGGCTTCATCATCATCAAAAGATGTGTGCACGTCACTGATGTCCTCCTCGTGTTCCACAACAGTGTCTGCCTCAGGACCCTGAACAATTGAAACACCGCCTCCCACGTCACTCTCCGCATCACTACTTGGCCGCCTTGCGGAGCAAGGGACGCATGTCTCCTCACATTCTTGGCTGCCCATTAGCTGCTGACTGTCCTCTATTACATCGTCCTTGCTAAATAGTGGAGCTGAACCCAAAGCATGAGATACTTCTTTGGGAGAGGGAACAGCATAGGACAAAGGCAATGGGATTACAGGGACTGCTCCCGGGCCATGCCAACTGAGGGTTGTGTCTGAGGAACCCACCGACTCTTGACTGGGGTTGTCAGATGTCGCATGTGATGATGGGGATGAGTGTGCGTTTATGAGGGTATAGAACAGCAGCAGGCGATTACTTACGGCTGTCCTTTCAAAGTATATAGGCCCTAGACAGAATAACAGTTACTAAATAGTACACTCCTTTGTTGTATGTAGGCCCTTTGCAATGATGAGCGCACTGTTAAGCGTATTTGTACGCAGGAAAAACATTTTTTTTTTCTTTAATACACCGGCAGGTATAAAACGTGTGGTATAACATTTAATTTAGCACAGAGACAGAAAAAAAAGTAGTATATGGTACACTATTTGCTTGTATTTAGGCCCTTTGCAATGATAAGGCCACTGTTAAGCGTATTTTTACTCAGGAAAAAAAAAATGTTTCTTTAATACACCGGCAGGTGTATAACGTGTGGTATAACACTGAATTTAGCACAGAGACAGAGTAACAGGTGAAAAATGGTAAAAAGGCACTTAAGTCCACACTAATATGACTTATTTCTGAACAGCAGCAGGACCCAACAGTGCAGCACCACCAAAAAAAAAAAGATCCAGGGATTAAACCCTAAATTGCACTCTGTCACACAATTCTGAGCAGCAGAAGATTTGTGGAGCAAAAAAAAAAAAAACTCAATAGAGCTGAAAAATGAGGAGATAAAGTTCAGGCAGCTTGGAGATGTGTATGAGGCAGCTGACAGCTATCTGCCCCTCTCTGCTGCAATGCTCAATAACGGGAATAGGAGGTTTAGCAATCAATGATCTTTCTCAGTGTAACAGCACAGCACTCTGCACTCCTGTCTTTCCCTAATGCTGATGTGACTAGCAGTTGCAGTGTAACGCTGTGGTATGAGCTATTCACACACACACAGTCCCGTCCTCTCCATCTGAGTGCATAGATGAAATGAAGAGAGGCAAGATGGCCGCCGATTATATAGGGGCTGTGACATCACAGGGGTCAGTGAACACTGATAGGCTGCATCTCACATGTGGTTCTGGGTCAGCCCGCCTACCTTCATTCCCGCCGCTGTTTCCCGCCCTCCCATAATCCCCTGCCCCATGTGCTCACATGTGGATCCGCCATCTTAGCTCTTCAATAGCCTGCAACGCTGTAAAATGAAGTTTAATGAAGCGATTCGTGCGATAGAATCGCGGCGATATTCGTATTCGTTGCAAATCGAATTTTTCATGAAATTCGTAACGAATTCGGGTTCGTCAAGTTTGATTCACTCATCTCTAGTACTAATGTCTTGTTAGCCTCATAAAATGTGTAGAGAGCTAAAATAAAAAATGTTTTAGGAGCTAGCAACTAAATGTCAGATAGCTGCCTAATTGTATAGTTAGCTAAAATAAAAATGTCTAAGGAGCTAGAAACTAAAGGTCAGATAGCTTTATCCAAATGTCTAGATAGCTTTATCCAAATGTCTAGATAGATTCCTATTGTCTAGTCCAGATACTAGTAAGTGTATCAGAGTATGTAAATGTGTTCAATGTTTACTTAGGATGTATAGCAAATTTATTGGTATAATCCTGTTTTAATCCTAGTTCCTCTGCCTTAGGGGACAGGCGTCGAGGTCAACTTATTTTAAGTAAGGGGGTTTGTGGTGTCCCGGTACTGTATCCTCTACGTTACCTGTATAGAGGTCCCCATAGCCAGAGTCCCTAGGACGTCGGGGTCCCTCTTGTCTAGTCCTAAATCTAATAACTCTTTGGAAAAGTCAATGGTCCTCAGCATCTGTCAATCACTGCTGTGCTATATAGAGACTGTATTACTAAGACTGCTGCTGTTAATTGGATGTACCGCAAGTACCTCAGTAAAGTTTATGCAAGTTCATCTCCATTGTGGACCTTCATTCATTTAAGCACGCACCTATCATTCCTGGGAAGGGTGGCGATAGGCCGGAGATTTACCTCAGCCTATTAACCCTCACCCTGGCATCACGAGTGACAGGGGTTAAATGAACCCCTTATATTCTGAAGCAACACCCCAACTACACTATACCCCTCCAAGGGCTACCACACCTCCATGCTCTGGACACTACGCTGACAGACACAGCAAACCTTCTTGCCACAGCTCGCATTGATGTGCCATCCTGGATGAGCTGCACTACCTGAGCCACTTGTGTGTGTTGTAGACTCCGTCTCATGCTACCACTAGAGTGAAAGCACCGCCAGCATTCAAAAGTGACCAAAACATCAGCCAGGAAGCATAGGAATTGAGAAGTGGTCTGTGGTCATCACCTGAAGAACCACTCCTTTATTGCGGGGTGTCTTGCTAATTGCCTATAATTTCCACCTGTTGTCTGTTCCATGTGAAATTGATTGTCAATCAGTGTTCTTCCTGAGTGGACAGTGGGATCTCACACAAGTGTCAGTGACTTGGAGTTACATTGTGTTGTGTAAGTGTTCCTACTAGTAGTGTGAACAGTGACCTCCCTCCGCTCAGATCTGTAACGTAAGACGTGAGGGGCTCAGTTATTCCTGTAGACCGGACATTTATTCTTTCATTCGTTGGAGTTTTCGTGTCCTTTCTTCTTCAGATCATCTTGCTGCACGTTATCTACGAGCTGAGTGCCCAATGTTGCCCAATTTCCCTACCTAAACCTTGTGGGAGAGGAAAACCAACAATGGCGCTCGTCCTCATATCTCGTCCTCTGCTCTGTCTGTTCACGTGACCGGCGCAGTCATCTCACCGCAACTGACCACAAGAGTGCAGGAGTAGTTTAGGATGTAGCATTCATTATTGTATATACAGGGAGATATTTTCCTCCGTCCGGCGTCCATGCTGTGTGTTCTAAATAGATGAGATCAACTCTACAATGCCGAGAAAAAAAACTTTATGCCATAAAAGAAAACCCAGAGGGAGCACTCACATTATGGAGATAACTACAAGTGGTATCTTTATACAACGGGGCAGTACATATGCTCCATAGATGCGGGATGCCAAGAGACAAGGTCGGCCCGTGGACTCTCGGCGCCCCGCATCTATGGAGAATATTCACCGCACCATTGTATAAATAAAATATATAAGATACCACTTGAAGACGTTCTCCTAAGGGGGCGTTCACATATTACTAGTAACAGGTTGCCCGCTCCAAGTTATGCTACCATTGATTTAAATGGGTCCACAGACAGTCCGCTATAGTGTCAGATTTGAGGACTGTCCGCGGGCCCATTTAAAGGGGTACTTCACCCCTAGACATCTTATCCCCTATCGAAAGGATATGGGATAAGATGTCAGATCACGGGGGTCCCGCCGGTGGGGACCCCCAGGATCTCAGCTGCAGCTCCCACCTGTTGCTGCTTCCGGCAGCGCTGGAGGCTCTAATCCTAACGCCTCATAACGTCGCGACTCCGCCCCCCCCTCAATGCAAGTCTATGGGAGGGGGCGTGACAGCTGTCACGCCCCCTCCCATAGACTTGCATTGAGGGGCCGGGTGTGACGTCACACGGGGGCGGAGTCGTGACGTCACAATCTCACGTCACCGTGGTCGGGAGCCAAAGCCTCCAGCATTTCCGGAAGCCGCAACAGGTGAGTGTTGCAGCCGAGATCCTGGGGTTCCCCAGTGGCAGGACCCCCGCCATCTGACATCTTATCCCCTATCCTTTCGATAGGGGATAAGATGTCTAGGGATGGAGTACCCCTTTAAATCAATGGTAGCGTAACTCATATCAGGTTTCCCGCAGCAGGAAACTCGCTACTAGCATGTGAATGCACCCTTACCGTGAGTGCTCCCTCTGTCTCTCTTTATTGCATAAGATGGACTGTCTTCACTAAGGGGTTGAGCATGGGAAGATTTACACCAGTGGTCCCGCTTACAAGTTCTGCTGCTGTTGCTAATATGCACCTGGAGAAATTATATTGGGAACTACGGCAGTACCGGCCGCTGTTTTCTTATTACATCTTTTCTAACACTTTGTTTGCTATTTAGTTAACCTTTTAGTTACAAATACTGAAGACTTATGTTTAGCTCTAACATTGATCAGCATTTTCTGTGATCTACTTCTCTGGTCTGATAGAAGGCAGACCAGAGATAAAGGTGGAGATTTATCACAACCTGTGTAAAGGAAGAATGGCGCAGTTACCTGTAGCAACCAGATGTTATTTTTATTAAACCTAAAATATAAGCAGAAATTTGATTGGTTGCTAGAGGCCACTGCACAATACCTTCCTATACACAGGTTTCGTCTCCCCCAGAGAAAGACAGCGCTGTAGTGGAGAGTATGGGAGCGGAGGGACACATGACAGGGGGAGACTGGGCTGGACACATGACAGGGATGTTACGTAAGGGGAGGCGTTAGGAGGGGGTCAGTCGGCACGAGGCCAGCGGGATTTGGAGGCAGGAGTGGCAATTTTGGTGGGAGGCTGGGGACAGTACTCAGCCTGGTGAAGGATTCTCGGTGGGCATGGGCCCCGGGGAGAGGATTGGGCCTCTGAAATGGTGTCCCTGGGTCTGGTGCCTTACAGCTAAGGGCAAATGTAGGAGGCTTGGCACATTGGTTCACTTGGGGTTAAAAAAGGGGATGTTGCCTCCAGATCTTTCTTCCGCTGTAGGGTGGTTATGTTGTATGGTTTTTGGATGATGTTCCAACATGTTATGAAAATGTTTAAATTGTTCAATGTTAATAAATATGGGCTGCTGTGGCCTTTTGTACCACTAACCGGTGTCAGTCATTATTGGGAGTTCTGGGGTTGGGTAAAAAGGTAAACAGCTAGGATATCCCCTAGTCAAGTGAATGGGGCTCCAACAGCAATCTTGGTACATCAGACCACAGATTGTCTGATGCGGTGTACACCCCTGTAATACTTCAGATGCAGTGATAATTAGTGATGAGCGGCATAGGCCATATTCGAATTTGCGATATTTCGTGAATATATGGACGAATATCGAGCCCTCCCTTGGTATAGGGAACTTTGACTAGTGCATTAACTGATTTTTTGCCCATTGTGGTCTATGGGGATCTCACAGCATGTAAAACAGTTAGATAAGCAGGACTGTCTCGGCAGCACAGTGGATGGGAGACCACCACTGGTGTGAGTCAGGGGGTGGGACAGAGTGTTACAGTGATGGGGTTTAACTTTACTAGAAAAGCAGCCGAGTTGCCCATAGCAACCAGATTGCTTCCTTTATTTTTCACAAGGCCTCTGCAAAATGAAAGAAGCGATCCGATTGGTTGCTATGAGCAACTCAGAAACTTTTCCTCTGGACAGGTTTTGATGAATCTCCCTCTATGGGGAAATTCATCAAATCCAGTGTAGATAACGAGTTATGCAGTTGCCCATAGCAACCAAGCAGCTTTTCCAGGAAAGTAAAGTCAAACCACAACACTGTCCCACCCCAGGACTCGAACCCATGGTGGTCTCCCATCCACTGCGCTGCCTAGACAGTCCTACTTATATTACTGTTCTACATGCTGTGAGATCCCATCGGCCACAATGGGCCTAAAATCACAGAGTTAATGCACCAGTCATAGATCCCTATACCATTAAAGATGTACTCCGGTGCTTACACATCTTATCCCCTATACAAAGGATAAGGGATAAGATGCCTGATCGCGGGAGTCCTGCAGCTTGGGACGCCCGTGATCATGCACGTGGCACCCCGTATGTAATCAGTCCCCGGAGCGTGTTCGCTCCGGGTCTGATTATGGTCAACCGCAGGGCCGGCGGCGTGTGATGTCACGCTCCGCCCCTCAATGCAAGCCTACGGGAGGGGGCGTGATAGCCATCACGCCCCCTCCCATAGGCTTGCATTGAGGGGCGGAGCGTGACGTCACACGCGGGCGGAGGTGTGACGTCACACGCCGCCGGCCCTGCGGTGGACCGTAATCAGACCCGAGCGAACACGCTCCGTGGACTGATTACAGACGGGGGGCCGTGTGCATAATCATGGGTGTCTCCAGCTGCGGGACTCCCGCGATCAGGCATCGTATCCCCTATCCTTTGGATAGGGGATAAGATGTGTAAGCACCAGAGTACCCCTTTAAAAAAGGGAGAACTCAATATTCGCGAATATGGGCATAAATCTTTGCATATGCGGAAAAATAACGAATATTCGTAATTATGAATATATATAGTGCTATATTCGTAATATTCGCGAATATGCGATATTCGTTAAAATTCGAATTGCAAATATTTGCGAGCAACACTAGTGATAATTATCACAGCATTTGAAGGGTTAATGGCAGACAGGGGGATCACTGAGGTCCGCCACTGTCCAGAAGATCCCAGTCGCTATATTAAAAAAAAAAAAATACATATTAAGAGACATTTTGAAGGTTTCCATCTGTTTATTTAGACATTTCTAGATTACACTTGATGAAGCCTCAGGTATTGTCCCAGCTCAGCTGGAGGTCAGGACACTGGCGACCTCACAGAAGTACTTGTCACAAGCCGCCCGGGTGTCCTCATTGAAGTCACTGGGGAAGGTCTCTCCGATGAGGTCTCGAATATCATCCAGCAGCCACTAGAAGAGACAAGAGTCCATGTTGTATTAGACCTGATCACAACTATATAGTATACAAGTCAGGACCTGGTCCCTCTGTCCATTAAAGAGGACAACTAAAGTAGGAGAGAAGTGTTCAGTAATGGAGTCATAGTACCAGGTATCCTGACCACCATTATTCTATAGTGTCATTGGGCATCATGTGACTGTACAGAGTCTGATAGGACATGTTCTCAGATAACACTGATCCATTATGGCCGGATTACCAAAGGCCTATGGGAAAAGTCATCAACTGGACCAAGTATGGAGAGAACTGCCCCATTGTGAGAAGACAAGGTAGGGTATACAGGGAAGCTTGGCTATGATGGCAACCACCAAGACCCTAGTGCCTCACCTTGATCTGTTCTTTGCTCAGTTTCAGCGTGTTGGTGTGCTGGTCTTGGAGCTTGGCCATGTGCTCTTTGAGGCTGTCCGCATGGTTTACTTCATTTACTAGTGCTTGGCAGTACTTTCCTCCATGAGTCTTCAGATCCTGAGAACCAGGAGTCAGGTCCATGTGACTAAAGTGGGACTTCAATTCATCATGGTCCTTCAGGAGCCTGAGATACAAACATGGGGAATCACATCAGTCCCGCACATTTATAGAGACGGTCGCACATCCACATTTATTCATTCATCTACTGCTCCTCAGTTTACAGGACATGAGGTCGGTCACTTCTACAATCTGATCCAGATCTTCTCTTACTTCTCAGCCGCCTCAGTCAGTTGGGTTCTGAACCTAAATGTATAGAGTTACACGGTGATCACCACCGCTACACCACCTGCATCCACAGGGGGAGCCACCCAGTCACTAGGCAACTGCTGCCAGACCAAGTTACTCCTTTCCCCACCCATGAGGAACCCATTTAGGACCTTATCCAGAGATTTTTTTTAAATCAACTGATCTTGGAAAGGTAAACAGATTTGTAAATGACTTCTATATACAAGTCTTAATCCTTCCAGTACTTATTAGCTGCTGTATGTTCGAGGAAGTTGTATAGTTCTTTCCAGTCTGACCACACTGCTCTCTGCTTACACCTCTGTTTCAAGAACTGTCCAGAGCAGGAGAGGTTTGCTATGGGGATTTGCTCCTACTCTGGACAGTTCCTGACATGGACAGAGGTGTCAGCAGAGAGCACTGTGGTCGTGACAAGAGAAATCCAAAAAATAGTATATTTTTTTAATAGAAGTTTACAAATCTGTTTAACTTTCTGGCATCAATTGATGTTCCACTGGAGTAACCCTTTAATGACTGGACTGACAGATGTAGCAGAGCCAATTTTGTCATTTGGTTTGAATTATGATCTTTAACGATGCAGGACGTATATTTACGTCCTGCGCCAGCTCCCGTGATATGAAGCGGGGGTCGCGATGCGACCCCGCATCACATCGGGTCGGTCCCGGCGCTCATCAACGGCCGGGACCCACGGCTAATACCACACATCGCGGCGATGTGCGGCATTAACCCTTTAGAAGCAGCGGTCAAAGCTGACCGCTGCTTCTAAGGTGAAAGTGAGAGTATCCCGGCTAGTCAGTCGGGCTGTTTGGGACCGCCGCGGTGAAATCACGGCGTCCCGAACAGCTTGCAGGACACCGGGAGGGCCCTTACCTGCCTCCTCAGTGTCCGATCGACGAATGACTGCTCCATGCCTGAGATCCAGGCAGGAGCAGTCAAGCGCCGATAACACTGATCACAGGCGTGTTAATACACACCAATGATCAGCATAGGAGATCAGTGTGTGCAGTTTTATAGGTCCCTATGGGATAACAATGATCAGTATAAAAGATCAGTGTATGTAATGTTATAGCTCCCTATGGGACCTATAACACTGCAAAAAAAAAAAAAAAAAAAAAAAAAAAAAAAAAAAAGTGTTACAGGTCATTTAACCCCTTCCCTAATAAAAGTTTTCCGATAAAAAAAATAAAAGTGTAAATAAAAAAACAAACATATGTGGTATCACCGCGTGCGTAAATGTCCGAACTATAAAAATATATTAATTAAACCGCACGGTCAATGGCGTACACGCAAACAAAGTCCAAAAAAGCGTATTTTGGTCACTTTTTATACCATAAAAAAATAAAATGTGAACAAAAATTGCACCGATAAAAACTTAAGATCACGGCACAAAAATGAGCCCTCATACCGCCCTGTACATGGAAAAATAAAAAAGTTATAGGGGTCAGAAGATGACATTTTTAAACGTATACATTTTCCTGCATGTAGTTATGATTTTTTCCAGAAGTACGACAAAATCCAACCTATATAATTAGGGGATCATTTTAACCGAATGGACCTACAGAATAATGATAAGGTGTAATTTTTACCGAAATATGCACTGCATAGAAACAGAAGCCCCCAAAAGTAACAAAATGGCATTTTCTCTTCGATTTTGTCACACAATGATTTTTTTTTCCGTTTCATCGTGAATTTTTTGGGTAAAATGACTGATGTCACTGCAAAGTAGAATTGGTGACACAAAATATAAGCCATAATATGGATTTTTGGGTGGAAAAGTGAAAGGGTTGTGATTTTTAAAAGGTAAGGAGGAAAAAACGAAAGTGCAAAAACAGAAAAACCTTGAGTCCTTAAGGGGTTAAGCTACAGGGTCATTTACAGACCTAGTAGTGACATTCTCAGCTCTGCTATATCTGCACATAACATCAATAATCACAAATATAGGAACAAAAGATTTCAGTCCTGAACTCCCAAACCCTCCCCCCCAGTGAAGTCTTCTCACCTGGTGATGGCCTCAGATCCAATGTCCTCCTTCTTCTCTGCTACTTTGGCCATCACAGCAGACAACAAAGCCTTCTCCCCTTCTGATAGCCCCATCCTGCCTGATACTGAGACCCTACTGATGCCCCCAGACTCTATGAGCCCCTTTATATAGGTAGTAATGGGGGAGGGTCATGTGACCAGCGCACCTGGGATCATATAGGATCCCCCCCATAACCCGGCCTGGCTGACATCTCCCGGGACCGGAGTCTGGACATGACCATTAGATAACCAGCGAGTGGTCATGTGATGTTCTGTCATGTGGTCATGTGATGTCCTGTCATACAAGTGCGCGGCGGAGACACTACATTTCCTGCAACAATGACCAAATATGCAACTTTTTGTATTTTTATTATTTATTATTATTATTTATTTATTTTTGCAATTAGGAAATTTTGGACGCATGACCTCGTACATGTGATGCAATGCGATTTACATTTCACATTCAGTATCGCATGTTAGGGTGCGCTCACGCGGTGCTGCAGAAAAAAACTAAGCAACAATCCTCCGAGATTTGACCTAAAGGTTCTGCATGAAATCCTGTACAGTATATACTCGAGTATTTTTCGTGCTGAAAACACCCCCCTCGGTTTATACTCGAGTGAACTCTCTGCCCTCAGTGGTCTTCAACCTGCAGACCTCCAGATGTTTCAAAACTACAAGTCCCAGCAAGCCCGGACAGAGTTGTAGTTTTGAAACATCTGGCGGTCCGCAGGTTGAAGACCACTGCCCGGGCCTTCGTCATCATCCAGCCCCCCCCCCCTCCCCCCTTTAGTTTTGTACTCACCTCCGCTCGGTGGGACGTTAGGGTGAGCTGGTCTGGGCCATCTGTGCTGCAGGACCGTCCAGTGGGGAAGGATAGTCGTTCCAGGCTGTCCATCTTCACCGGGGGGGGGGGGGGGGGGGGGGGGGGGTGGGGTTGAGGGGGCCTCTTCTCTGCGCTTCGCGGCCGGCCCCGGAGTAAGGAACGTCCCTGTGCGTCGTCGTCAAGGCAACATCATTACTCCGGGGCCGGGCGCGAAGCGCAGAGAAGAGGCCCCCTCCCCCCCGGTGAAGATGGACAGCCTGGAACGACTATCCTTCCCCACCGGACGGTCCCTGCAGCACAGATGGCCCGGACCAGCTCCCCCTAACGTCCCGCCGAGCGGAGGTGAGTACAAAACTAAAGGGGGGAGGGGGGGCTGGATGATGACGAAGGCCCGGGCAGTGGTCTTCAACCTGCGGACCGCCAGATGTTTCAGAACTACAACTCCCAGCATGCCTGCTGGGAGTTGTAGTTTGGGAACATTTGGAGGACCGCAGGTTGAAGACCACTGTTAAATCAGACATTGACAAGCGGTGATGATGAAGGGGGTGGTGTGGGATGATGACAGGGTAATGATGAAGGGGGGATGATGACAGGGTAATGATGAAGGGGGGATGATGACAGGGTAATGATGAAGGGGGGATGATGACAGGGTAATGATGAAGGGGGGATGATGACAGGGTAATGATGAAGGGGGGGATGATGACAGGGTGATGATGAAGGGGGGGATGATGACAGGGTGATGATGAAGGGGGGATGATGACAGGGTAATGATGAAGGGGGGATGATGACAGGCGGTGATGATGAAGGGGGATGATGACAGGCGGTGATGATGAAGGGGGGATGATGACAGGCGGTGATGATGAAGGGGGGGATGATGACAGGGTAATGATGAAGGGGGAATGATGACAGGTGGTGATGATGAAGGGGGGATGATGACAGGCGGTGATGATGAAGGGGGGGATGATGACAGGCGGTGATGATGAAGGGGGATGATGACAGGCGGTGATGATGAAGGGGGAATGATGACAGGCGGTGATGATGAAGGGGGGGATGATGACAGGCGGTGATGATGAAGGGGATGATGACAGGGTAATGATGAAGGGGGGGATGATGACAGGCGGTGATGATGAAGGGGGATGATGACAGGCGGTGATGATGAAGGGGGAATGATGACAGGCGGTGATGATGAAGGGGGGGGATGATGACAGGGTAATGATGATGAAGGGGGGGATGATGACAGGCGGTGATGATGAAGGGGATGATGACAGGGTAATGATGAAGGGGGGGATGATGACAGGCGGTGATGATGAAGGGGGGGATGATGACAGGCGGTGATGATGAAGAGGGGATGATGACAGGCGGGGATGATGAAGGAGGGGATGATGACAGGCGGGGATGATGAAGGAGGGGATGATGACAGGGTAATGATGAAGGGGGGGGGATGATGACAGGCGGTGATGGTGAAGGGGGGGATGATGACAGGCGGTGATGAAGAGGGGATGATGACAGGCGGGGATGATGAAGGAGGGGATGATGACAGGGTAATGATGAAGGGAGGGGGATGATGACAGGTGATGATGATGAAGGGGGGGATGATGACAGGGTAATGATGAAGGGGGGAATGATGACAGGCGGTGATGATGACAGGCGGTGATGATGAAGGGGGATGATGACAGGGGATGATGAAGGGGGATGATGACAGGCGGTGATGAAGGGGATAATGAAGGGTGGGATGATGACAGGCGGTGATGATGAAGGGGGGATGATGACAGGCGGTGATGAAGGGGATGATGAAGGGTGGGATGATGACAGGCGGTGATGATGAAGGGGGATGATGACAGGGTAATGATGATGAAGGGGGGATGATGACAGGTAATGATGATGAAGGGGGGATGATGACAGGTAATGATGATGATGATGATGATGAGGGTGTTAATGACGGTGGTCTGGATGATGACATGGAGGGATGATGTATTTCCCACCCTAGGCTTATAGTCGAGTCAATAACTTTTCCTGGGTTTTTGGGGTGATATTCGGGTCGGCTTATACTCGAGTATATACGGTATATGTGATGTTATAATGTGGGAGATCATATACACAAAACATCTAAGAATATATTTAATTTTTTTATTTATTTATTCATTTTAAAAATCAGAAATCAAATGTAATGTTATGTTATCAGGATTTAAAGGGGTAGTCCGCCCCCAGACATCTTATACCGTATCCAAAGCATAGGGAATAAGATGTCTTCCTTCTGATTGGATGGGTCCCGCCGCTGGGACCCCCGCGATCTCTCTGAAGCACCTGACATTCTAAACAGTATGTTAAGAACTCTGGGTTTCCTCAGTGAGGGTCATGACGTCACGCAACACCCACTTGTGATGTCCCGCCCCCTCCATTCATGTCTATGAGAGGGGGCGTAACCTCTCATAGACATGAATGGAGGGGGTGTGACATCACAAAGGGGCGTGGCGTGACATCACGACCCCCGCCACGGGAACCCAGCATTCTAAACAGACATATTGTATGACATGTACGGGACCACATTATAACATTGAATATACTGTACACAGGCTGGGTTCACACTACTGTGGTGTCCCGGTACAGGACCTTGTCCTGTCCCCGTCTTAAAGATGTACTCCCGTGCAAAACTTTTTTTTTTTTTTATCAACTGGTGCCAGAAAGTTAACCCCTTAAGGACTCAGCCCATTTTGGCCTTAAGGACTCAGACAATTTAATTTTTACGTTTTCATTTTTTCCTCCTCACCTTCTAAAAATCATAACTCTTTTATATTTTCATCCACAGACTAGTATGAGGGCTTGTTTTTTGCGCGACCAGTTGTCCTTTGTAATGACATCACTCATTATATCATAAAATGTATGGCGCAACCAAAAAACACTATTTTTGTGGGGAAATTAAAACGAAAAACGCAATTTTGCTAATTTTGGAAGGTTTTGTTTTCACGCCGTATAATTTATGGTAAAAATGACGTGTGTTCTTTATTCTGAGGGTCAATACGATTAAAATGATACCCATTATTATATACTTTTATATTATTGTTGCGCTTAAAAAAAATCACAAACTTTTTAACCAAATTAGTATGTTTATAATCCCTTTATTTTGATGACCTATAACTTTTTTATTTTTCCGTATAAGCGGCGGGATGGGGGCTCATTTTTTGCGCCATGATCTGTACTTTTTTTTGATACCACATTTGTATATAAAAAACTTTGAATACATTTTTTATAATTTTTTTTTTAATAAAATGTATTAAAAAAGTAGGAATTTTGGACTTTTTAAATTTTTTTTCGTTCACGCCGTCCACCGTACGGGATCATTAACATTTTATTTTAATAGTTCGGACATTTACGCACGCGGCGATACCAAATATGTCTATAAAAAATGTTTTTTACGCTTTTTGGGGGTAAAATAGGAAAAAACGGACGTTTTACTTTTTTATTGGGGGAGGGGATTTTTCACTTTTTTTTTACTTTTACTTTTACATTTTTTTACATTTTTTTTTACACTTGAATAGTCCCCATAGGGGACTATTCATAGCAATACCATGATTGCTAATACTGATCTGTTCTATGTATAGGACATAGAACAGATCAGTATTATCGGTCATCTCCTGCTCTGGTCTGCTCGATCACAGACCAGAGCAGGAGACGCCGGGAGCCGCACGGAGGAAGGAGAGGGGACCTCCGTGCGGCGTTATGAATGATCGGATCCCCGCAGCAGCGCTGCGGGCGATCCGATCGTTCATTTTAATCGCGAACTGCCGCAGATGCCGGGATCTGTATTGATCCCGGCACCTGAGGGGTTAATGGCGGACGCCCGCGAGATCGCGGGCGTCGGCCATTGCCGGCGGGTCCCTGGCTGCGATCAGCAGCCGGGATCAGCCGCGCATGACACGGGCATCGCTCCGATGCCCGCGGTTATGCTTAGGACGTAAATGTACGTCCTGGTGCGTTAAGTACCACCTCACCAGGACGTACATTTACGTCCTGCGTCCTTAAGGGGTTAAACAGATTTGTGAATCACTTCTATTAAAAAATCTTCCAGTATTTTTTAGGGGCTGTATACTAAAGAGAAATCCAAAAAAGAAATGCATTTCCTCTAATGTCATAACCAGTGCTCTCTGCTGACCTCTGCTGTCCATTTTAGGAACTGTCCAGAGTAGGAGAAAATCCCCATAGCAAACATAGGCTGCTCTGGACAGTCTCTAAAATGGACAGCAGAGGTCAGCAGAGAGCACTGTGCTCATGACATCAGAAGAAATGCATTTCTTTTTTGGATTTCTCTTTAGTATACAGCCTCTAAAAAGTACCGGAAGGATTAAGATTTTTTTAATAGAAGTGATTTACAAATCTTTTTAACTTTCTACCACCAGTTGATTTAAACAAAAAAAGTTTTCCATGGGAGTACCCCTTTAAGTCCCCTCCGTTAGAGTCCCTCCATTCCAGAGGGCTCTCCTGCAGGGTTTACCCTTTACTCACCTCGTATAATGCATTATAAAGGTTTAGTGTATATTGGTCGTTATGTATAAAGTTATATACAAAGTTGTATAAATGTATAGGACCTTCCTGGGTCATGTGATGTACTCAGAGTTCTCTGGGTTCAGGACCTACAGGCTTTGCAACCAATGGGATTGGTCCAGCCTCCATAGTATACAAGGGCCTGTAGTTTCTAAATTTGCTCTTTTGGGACCTGGACATGAAGCCAAGCACAATCAGCATATCCTCATTCATCTCTACTAGGCCAAAGCCTAAAGAACCAGCAGCCACTAATACCGTGAGTTATAAAGCTCAACCTACAAATCCTGTGTGACTACTATTCAACTCAAATCCTATAATTAGTAGCACAGTGACCTGCTTAAAGCTCAAGACTATTAGTCCCAGCCAAGCCTGTGAGGAACCTGCACCCCGGTTACCTCAAGAGAAACTGTTTAATTGTAAAGACTGTTTGCACAAGAAGTTAAGTAAAAGTTCCAGTTATCTCATAAATCCTGCTGTGGACATTGTTTATTATCCTGCCATTTTTAGTCCGGTTGTCGGCAGGGCCTTCTATACAGAACAACTGCATCCTGGCGTCACGACAAATCAAGGGTTAATACCACCAGACCCTGTAACATCATTGCCTCAACCAGTCACCACACTACCATAATACAGACATTTTTATGTCGTTTCAGGTCACAAGTCCCCACCCAACCGTACTTTAATATGTGTCTTTCTTACGCTAGTGTGAACCCAGCCTTATCATTCCCTGCCCCTGTGTTGCAGCTTAAAGGGGTACACTGGTGGAAAACATTATATATATATTTTATTTTTTTTTTTTTTTCCCCCAAATCAATTGGTGCTAGAAAGTTTATCAATTTGTAAATTACTTCTATTGAAAAATCTTAATCCTTCCAGTTGGATCGTTAGTGGATCCAACATGTCACCCAGCCTGAGGTAGGTGAGTGTTTAGGGACCCATCCGATAAGAGGCCACCTCCGCGTGGTGGATGGGGGGACACGTTTTGATCAAAAAGTGCGCTAAGAGCCTCCATTTTGTTGACCAAGTGTGCTGCTGCCATTTTCTTTTTTCACATATATTTTTTTTTCCCCAAATCAATTGGTGCTAGAAAGTTTATCAATTTGTAAATTACTTCTATTGAAAAATCTTAATCCTTCCAGTACTTTTAAGCTGCTGTATGCTCCAGAGGAGGTTGTGTAGTTCTTTCCAGTCTGACTACAGTTCTCTCTGCTGACACCTCTGTTCATGTCAGGAACTGTCCAGAGCAGGAGAGGTTTGCTATGGGGATCTGCTCCTACCCTGGACAGTTCCTGTGGTTAGACTGGAAAGAACTACACAACTACCTCTGGAGCATACAGCAGCTGATAAGTACTGGAAGGATTAAGATTTTACATGGAAGTAATTTACAAATCTGTTTAGCTTTCTGGCACCATTTGATTTGAAAACATTTCTTTTTCACCAGAGTACCCCTTTAAACTATTGGATACTAAAGAGGCACCAAGTAGAACCCTAGATTTTACATTTTTGCTATATTCTTTGAAGACCAGCCCCACAGGATACCATGTGTACAATGTATAGACTGGACACAACTGTAACAAACTCTCAGCTGTGAAAACTAGTAGTGTTATCTCTACTCAGATCTGTAATGTATGAAGTGAGGAGCTCAGTTATTCCTGTAGACCGGACATTCCGTGTTGTCACCATTTCTCTCTCAGGGCGGCTCTCACAAGATGTTTTCAGGACATTTCCTCTCATTTGATGGAGTTTTCGTGTCCTTTCTTCTTCACATCTTCTTGCTGCACATTATCTACGAGCTGAGTGCCCAATGTTGCCCGATCTTCTACCTAAACCTTGGAGAAGAAAAGCAACAATGGCGCTCTTGTCCTCCGCACTAACACATGTCCATCAAGCTCATGGTGGCTTAAAGTGTTGGGACCACTCAAAGGACTCATTATGTTCGTACTTTACTGCACAAATATATTCTCAAGTTATCTTACGGTTGTGTATATATGTTTTCTATATTACTGTACCCTTAATTGAGAGCAGTGAACCCCATGTGACCCCCTAAAGTCTCCCCTATATAGTGAGGTGCAGGGGAGGAGTTAGTTCACCCTAGTGTAGCTCCTGAGCAACAGCCTAGCTCAGGTGTGCTGCGTGTCATGTGCTCTGAGGAGAGGCCTAGCTCAGGTGTGCTGTGTCATGTGCTCTGAGGAGAGGCCTAGCTCAGGTGTGCTGTGTCATGTGCTCTGAGGAGAGGTCTAGCTCAGGTGTGCTGTGTGTCATGTGCTCTGACGAGAGCCCTAGCTCAGGTGTCCTGTGTCATGTGCTCTGAGGAGAGGTCTAGCTCAGGTGTGCTGTGTGTCATGTGCTCTGAGGAGAGCCCTAGCTCAGGTGTCCTGTGTCATGTGCTCTGAGGAGAGGCCTAGCTCAGGTGTGCTGCATGTCATGTGCTCTGAGGAGAGGCCTAGCTCAGGTGTGCTGCGTGTCATGTGCTCTGAGGAGAGGCCTAGCTCAGGTGTGCTGTGTGTCATGTGCTCTGAGGAGAGGCCTAGCTCAGGTGTGCTGTGTGTCATGTGCTCTGAGGAGAGGCCTAGCTCAGGTGTGCTGTGTGTCATGTGCTGAGGAGAGGCCTAGCTCAGGTGTGCTGTGTGTCATGTGCTCTGAGGAGAGGCCTAGCTCAGGTGTGCTGTGTGTCATGTGCTCTGAGGAGAGGCCTAGCTCAGGTGTGCTGTGTGTCATGTGCTCTGAGGAGAGGCCTAGCTGAAACTAATCTCAACTGGTCATTCTGTAAGGATTACTTGCACGGTGGAAGCTCATGCCCCTGCGGAGAAGGCTTCAGTACCTTGACAGGACCCTAGCTACCAGGATTCATCTACCCGTCTCACAAGTCGGTATTTATCTGTTTGGTGGAAGCACCACAAGTCTCAGCAAAGCAATAGGACTCCCAAGGGGTTACGCTGCATCCTCTCACCTAAAGCCGCTGTATGTGTAACAACATCTGCACCCAGCTCAGTAAAGACAGTTCTCCTTAACCTGACATCTGTGTTCATTTACTCCTTGTGTCTGGTCCAGGAGAAGCTGTCTCCAACCTTGGACCGTGTATGGGATAACAGTACCCTGGCGTCACAAAGTGATCAGATATTCTTACTAACACCCTGTGGCTACCACAAAAGTCGGCATAACAGAATTATTCCTCATCGTGCACCGACACCAGATGTTTCTGCGTATGCATTGTTATGTTGAATGTTAGCTGAATCACCTGTTTCTGTTGGGACCAGTTCCTGAGGTAGACTTTTCCATAAATTCAGTTATGGTTAAAAAAAAAAAATTACTAAAATAGTTACCCTGGATACTTTTTCCTCAAGGGAGAAAGCACCCCTTTCACTTTTGAGGGGGTGTTATTTTTAACAATCCCCCCCACCCCCCGTGGCACTTAAACTAGATGATTAGATTGCCCATGGCGCTGCTGCAGGAATCAGATCTATAATTGTGGACAGAGATCCCCTCACCGGCCTCCATCCATCTCCTGCCCTGGTCTGAGTGATCAGAGCAGAAGATCACTGATAACACTGATCAGTGCTATGCCCAATGGAAAGCACTGAACTGTATTAGCAATCGACAGATTGGACTATTTACTGCAAAGTTTAAACAGAAAAAAAATGAAAAAAAAAATAAAGGATTGAAAGTGTGCAAGCCTGCAAAATGATGTCGACACGAGATCAACCCCCCCCCCCTTGGGAATGCGGTGTCCCATTATTTCTTCTGGACCAGTTAAGGATCTCACTGTCCTAGAGACCACATGATCTGCTGCTCAGCCTGGGAATAGGGAGAGGAGAGTAAAGAGTAAAGTTGTCTGGGGGGCTGAAGAGTTACATAGTTAGTATGGTTGAAAAAAAGACATACGTCCATCAAGTCCAACCAGGGTATTGAAGGGAAGGGTGTAAGGGGATAAGGGAAAGGGATGTAGTTTTATAATTCTGCATAAGCATTAATGTTTTGTTCCAGGAATGTAGCTATCCCTGTTTTAAAGCTCTTAATTGTTCCTGCTGTGACCAGTTCCTGAGGTAGACCGTTCCATAAATTCACAGTCCTCACATTAACGGCATATTCCAGGTGAGGCCGTACCAATGCTTTAAGGGGGAGTATTATGTCCCTGTCCCTTGAGTCCATGCCTCTTCTGATACATGACAATATCCTGCCGGCTTTGGAAGCAGCAGCCTGACATTGTGCTATTCTGTAGTCTGTGATCTACAAGTCACCCAGATCCTTCTCTACCAGTGACTGACAGTTTAATCCCCCCTAAGACATACGATGCTGCAGGTGATTAGTACCCAGATGCATAACTTTACATTTATCCACATTGAACCTCATTTGCCAAGTGGATGCCCAGACACTTAGTCTATCCAAGTCATCTTGTAACCTATGCACATCCTCTATAGACTGTACCCCCCCCTCTATATACACAGCCCCCCCTCTATATACACATCCTCTATAGACTGTACCGTGCTACAAAGCTTGGTGTCATCTGCAAAGATAGAAACAGAGCTGTTATTACCATCCTCTATATACACAGCTGTTAATACCATCCTCTATATCATTGATAAATAAATTAAACAGCGGGTCCAGTACTGAACCTTGGGGTACACCACTAATAACCGGGACAGTATCAAACACTTTGGCAAAATCCAGAAACTCCCTCCCTCTCCACAGCCCCCCCCCTCCTCCCTCTCCACAGCCCCCCCCCTCCTCCCTCTCCACAGCCCCCCCCCCCCTCCCTCTCCACAGCCCCCCCCCCTCCTCCCTCTCCACAGCCCCCCCCCTCCCTCTCCACAGCCCCCCCCTCCCTCTCCACAGCCCCCCCCTCCCTCTCCACAGCCCCCCCCTCCCTCTCCCGTGGCTTCTACTCACCTCTTCATAAAAGCAAATTAGATTGGTTTGACAACTTCTATCCTTAGTAAACCCATGCTGGCTATCACTTATAATACTATTATCCCCTTTGAAGGACTTATAAGGGATTACATACAGGAATACAAACAATTTACCCACAATGCACGTTAGACTTACTGGTCTATAATTGCCTGGGGAAGACCTAGAGCCCTTCTTGAAGATTGGTACCACATTCGCCTTGCGCCAGTCCCTTATTAGACATCACCATCGTGAGTTTACTATATATAACTTGGAGCTATTGTAATACACAGTAGGACCCAGCAGTCTAGTGTTATGTATATAAATTAGGAGAGACAGACATTTTGGAGGTTTCCATCTGTTTATTTAGACATTTCTAAATTACACTCGATGAAGCCTCAGGTATTGTCCCAGCTCAGCTGGAGGCGAGGACACTGGCGACCTCACAGAAGTACTTGTCACAAGCCGCCCGGGTGTCCTCATTGAAGTCACTGGGGAAGGTCTCTCCGATGAGGTCTCGAATATCATCCAGCAGCCACTAGAAGAGACAAGAGTCCATGTTGTATTAGACCTGATCACAACTATATAGTATACAAGTCAGGACCTGGTCCCTCTGTCCATTAAAGAGGACAACTAAAGTAGGAGAGAAGTGTTCAGTAATGGAGTCCTAGTACCAGGTATCCTGACCACCATTATTCTATAGTGTCATTGGGCATCATGTGACTGTACAGAGTCTGATAGGACATGTTCTCAGATAACACTGATCCATTATGGCCGGATTACCAAAGGCCTATGGGAAAAGTCATCAACTGGACCAAGTATGGAGAGAACTGCCCCATTGTGAGAAGACAAGGTAGGGTATACAGGGAAGCTTGGCTATGATGACAACCACCAAGACCCTAGTGCCTCACCTTGATCTGTTCTTTGCTCAGTTTCAGCGTGTTGGTGTGCTGGTCTTGGAGCTTGGCCATGTGCTCTTTGAGGCTGTCCGCATGGTTTACTTCATTTACTAGTGCTTGGCAGTACTTTCCTCCATGAGTCTTCAGATCCTGAGAACCAGGAGTCAGGTCCATGTGACTAAAGTGGGACTTCAATTCATCATGGTCCTTCAGGAGCCTGAGATACAAACATGGGGAATCACATCAGTCCCGCACATTTATAGAGACCCGGCCGCACATCCACATTTATTCATTGATCTACTGCTCCTCAGTTTACAGGACATGAGGTCGGTCACTTATACAATCTGATCCAGATCTTCTCTTACTTCTCAGCCGCCTCAGTCAGTTGGGTTCTGAACCTAAATGTATAGAGCTACATGGTGATCACCACCGCTACACCACCAGCATCCACAGGGGGAGCCACCCAGTCACTAGGCAACTGCTGCCAGACCAAGTTACTCCTTTCCCCACCCATGAGGAACCCATTTAGGACCTTATCCAGAGATTTTTTTTTTTTTAAATCAACTGATCTTGGAAAGGTAAACAGATTTGTAAATGACTTCTATATACAAATCTTAATCTTCCAGTACTTATTAGCTGCTGTATGTTCCGGAGGAAGTTGTGTAGTTCTTTCCAGTCTGACCACACTGCTCTCTGCTGACACCTCTGTCCATGTCAGGAACTGTCTAGAGCAGGAGAGGTTTGCTATGGGGATTTGCTCCTACTCTGGACAGAGGTGTCAGCAGAGAGCACTGTGGTCGTGACAAGAGAAATCCAAAACATTTTTTTTTTTTTTTTTTAAATAGAAGTTTACAAATCTGTTTAACTTTCTGGCATCAATTGATGTTCCACCGGAGTAACCCTTTAATGGCTGGACTGACAGATGTAGCAGAGCCAATATTGTCATTTGGTTTGAATTATGATCTTTAAGCTACAGGATCATTTACAGACCTAGTAGTGACATTCTCAGCTCTGCTATATCTGCACATATCAATAATCACAAATATAGGAACAAAAGATTTTAGTCCTAAACTCCCAAACCCTCCCCCAGTGAAGTCTTCTCACCTGGTGATGGCCTCAGATCCAATGTCCTCCTTCTTCTCTGCTACTTTGGCCATCACAGCAGACAACAAAGCCTTCTCCCCTTCTGATAGCCCCATCCTGCCTGATACTGAGACCCTACTGATGCCCCCCAGACTCTATGAGCCCCTTTATATAGGTAGTAATGGGGGAGGATCATGTGACCAGTGGGAGGGAGGGTAAAATGAAGGCTCACCCTGCCAAGTTGTGCAAATTCCTACACAACAAGGATATGCGTTTGGCTGTAGTGAAATAGGTCTGCAACCTTCCTGGAAACGATAGAGATGCAAGGGCGAAAACTTCAGGGGTGCAGGAATGTAGGCGCTGACCAAGAAGGGGACCAGTGGAGCCAGGTAGGTAATAAACAGCTTTAATCAAATGTGAGGCATGCCTGATGAAACCGCTAGAGATGTGCGAACTTACAGTAAATTTGATTCGTCACGAACTTCTCAGCTCGGCAGTTGATGACTTTTCCTGCATAAATTAGTTGAGCTTTCAGGTGCTCCGGTGGGCTGGAAAAGGTGGATACAGTCCTAGGAGACTCTTTCCTAGGAATGTATCCACCTTTTCCAGCCCACCGGAGCACCTGAAGGCTGAACTAATTTATGCAGGATAAGTCATCAACTGCCGAGCCGAGAAGTTTGTGACAAATTGAATTTACTGTAAGTTCGCTCATCTCTAGAAACCGCGCAAGCGTGGTGAAACGCGTCATTGGATTAAAGCTGTTCGTTACCTACCTGGCTTCACTGGTCCCCTTCTTGGTCAGCGCCTGCATTCCTGCACCCCTGAAGTTTTCGCCCTCACATCTCTAGTAATTTGATTTGTCACGAACTTCTCAGCTCGGCGGTTGCTGACTTTATCCTGCATAAACTAGTTCAGCTTTCAGGTGCTCTGGAGGCTGGAGACTCTTTCCTAGAACTGTATCCACCTTCTCCAGCCACCGGAGCACCTGAAAGCTGAACTCATTTATGCAGAATAAAGTCAGAAAATGCCGAGCCGAGAAGTTCGTGGCGAATCGAATTACTGGAAGTTCTCTCATCTCTAATCAAGATCTTCTTACACTTCTCAGTCAGTTGGGTTCTGAGCCTAAAGATAGTGCTACATGGTGATCACCACCGCTACACCACCAGCATCCACAGGGGGAGCCACCCAGTCACTAGGCAACTGCTGCCAGACCTAGTTACTCATTACCCCACCCATGAGGAACTTATTTATGGTCTTATCCCCCCTCCTGACCAAGACTAAACATCGCAACAACTACATGGCCCATTACTTAGGCTGCGTTCACACGGCCATCTAGACCTGTCCCGTTCTTCCAAAAATAAAAATTGACTTAAACAAAAAAAATAAAATAAATAAAACACACTAACAGATGCAATTGGATGTTAACCATTTGGATCTGTTATTATTCAGTTAAACAAAAAAATAAAATAAAAATTGTTCTGAGCATGCTCAGAAGTAAAAATGGATGACATTAACCCCTTAAGGACCAGGCCAATTTAATCTTTGCGCTCTCATTTTTTTTCCTCCTCGCCTTCTATAAGCCATAACTTATATTTCCATCCACAGACCCATATAAGGGCTTGTTTTTTGCGTGACCAATTGTACTTTGTAATGAAACCTCTCATTTTACCTTAAAATGTTCAGCGAACCCAAAAATATATTTTTAGGGAGGAAATTTAAATGAAAACCACAATTTTGAGCATTGGAGGGTTTTGTTTTCACACTGTACACTTTATGGTAGAAATGACATGTGATCTTTATTCGGTTAGTCAATACGATTAAAATGATACCCATGGCTAGATAATTATATTTTTTGTACTGCTTAACAAAAAACATTTTGTACAAAATCAGTAATCTAAAATCGCCCTATTTTGACCACATATAACTAATTTTTTCCATATATAGGGCGGTATGAGGGCTCATTTTTTGCATCATCTGTACTTTATTGATACCACATTTGCATATATAAAAAAAAATTTTATTAAAAGATGACATAAGCATTTTTGGACTTTTACATTTTTTTATGTTTACACTGTTCAGGATCATTACCATATTTTGATTGTTCGGACATTTATGCATGCGGCAATACCAAATATGTTTATTAAAAAAAAAGTTACGCTTTTTGGGGTAAAATGGGAAAAAGCAGACAATTTTATTTATTTTTTTATTGGGAAGAGATTCTTCAATTTATATTTTTTCAAATTTTTTTTTTGTTTAAACACTCTTTATGTCCCCATAGGGGACTATCTATAGCAATCATTTGATTGCTAATACTGTTCAGTACTATGCATAGGACACAGCACTGATCAGTATTATTGGTCATCTTCTGCTCTGCTCAATTTCAGACCAGAGCAGTAGACGGATGGAGGCCGGTGAGGGGACCTCCGACCGCCATTACAGATGATCGGATAGCCGCGGGCGGTCCAATCATTGTTTTATCATGTGCATTGCCACGATCTGTACAGATCATTGCATCTGAGGGGTTAATGGCAGACATCCGTGCGATCGCATATGTCAGCCATTACCAGCAGGGCCCCGGCTGCTGATAGCTCCGATGCTCGCAGTCATACAGGACGTACAAGTACATCCTGGTGCATGAAGAACCACCAAACCAGGACATACATTTACATCCATGGTCATTTAGGGGTTAAAGGCTCATCCATTGTCCATAGACTTCAGTGTTAAGTTTACTGTATCCATTTCATGCACATTCTTCTCCCATAAAAATAAAAACCGAAGCGAGTGCAGACAGATGTGAGAGGATTGTAAAATAATTCCAATGACAATGGGATTTTACAGCCATTTGGAGTCCACGTACAAGCAACAAAACCTAAGACAAGGAAAAAAGGAAAAACACGGGACAGACGGCTGAACGCGCCCTTACAGGGGCAGCAGAGACAAGATTGGCATTTGGGTAAAGTCATGATGCTCCATAAGCTACAATATCATACATCAACCCATCAATACAGACCTAATAGTGATACTGGGGGAGATTTATCAAAACCTGTGCAGAGGAAGAGTGGGGCAGTTGCCCATAGCAACCAGATTGCTTCTTTCGTTTTCCACAGGCCTCTTTAGAGGCCTGTGGAAAACGAAAGAAGCAATCTGATTGGTTGCTATGGGCAACTGCACCACTCTTCCTCTGCACAGGTTTTGATAAGTCTCCCCCACTGAGCTCTGCTATATCTGCACATAACATCAATAATCAGAAATATGGCACAAAAGATTTTAGTCCTAAACTCCCAAACCCTCCCCCCAGTGAAGTCTTCTCACCTGGTGATGGCCTCAGATCCAATGTCCTCCTTCTTCTCTGCTACTTTGGCCATCACAGCAGACAACAAAGCCTTCTCCCCTTCTGATAGCCCCATCCTGCCTGATACTGAGACCCTACTGATGCCCCCAGACTCTATGAGCCCCTTTATATAGGTAGTAATGGGGGAGGATCATGTGACCAGCGCACCTGGGATCATACAGGATCCCCCCCCATAACCCGGCCTGGCTGACATCTCCCGGGACCGGAGTCTGGACATGACCATTAGATAACCAGCGAGGGGTCATGTGATGGAAATGTTGCCCAGTTGCCCATAGCAACCAATCCAATTGCCTCTTTCATTTTGCAGAGGCCTTGTTAAAAATGAAAGCAGCGATTTCATTGGTTGCTATGGGCAACTGGGCAACTTTTCCTCTGGACAGATTTTGGTAAATCTCCCCCAGTGACTCCGTTCTGACCCCTTTAATTGTATCTGTCGGCGTCCTTCCGAAAACTGAATGCCAACATATACTGTTAACGGGAGCAGCGGGCCCCATTTACCGCTATGGCTAAATAGAGTCACCTAGTTCGGGACATATGCACTATATGTAAAGGGGTACTCCGGTGGAAATTATAATTTTTTTTTTAAATCAACTGGTGCCAGAAAGTTAAACAGATGTGTAAATTGCTTCTATAAAAAAAATCTTAATCCTTCCAGTACTTATTAGCTGCTGAATACTACAGAGGAAATTCTTTTCTTTTTGGAACACAGTGCTCTCTGCTGAATCACGAGCACAGTGCTCTCTGCTGACATCTCTGTCCATTTTAAGAACTGTCCAGAGTAGGAGAAAATCCCCATAGCAAACATATGCTGCTCTGGACAGTTCCTAAAATGGACAGAGATGTCAGCAGAGAGCACTGTGCTCGTGATTCAGCAGAGAGCACAGTGTTCCAAAAAGAAAAGAATTTCCTCTGTAGTATTCAGCAGCTAATAAGTACTGGAAGGATTAAGATTTTTTTTATAGAAGTAATTTACAAATCTGTTTAAAGGGGTACTCCGGTGAAAACCTTTTTTCTTTTAAATCAACTGGTGCCAGAAAGTTAAACATATTTGTAAATTACTTCTATTAAAAAAAATCTTAATCCTTCCAGTACTTATTAGCTGCTGAATGCTACAGAGGAAATTCCTTTCTTTTTGGAACACTAATGACATCACTAGCACAGTGCTCTCTGCTGACATCTCTGTCCATTTTAGCAGCCATACATAGCAAATATATGCTAAGGGCAGCATGGTGGCTTAGTGGTTAGCAATGCTGGGGCCTTGGGTTCAAATCCCACTAAGGACAACAATAAATAAAGACTTATTATTATAACTTCAGCAAAGAGCACTGTGCTTGTGATGTCATCAGACAGCATTCCAAAAAGAAAAGAATTTCCTCTGTAGTATTCAGCAGCTAATAAGTACAGGAAGGATTAAGATTTTTTAATAGAAGTAATTTACAAATCTGTTTAACTTTCTGGCACCAGTTGATTTAAAAAAAAAAAAGTTTTCCACCAGAGTACCCCTTTAAAGTGCAGTCCCAGTCATTAGAGATGAGCGAACTTACAGTAAATTCGATTCGTCACGAACTTCTCGGCTCGGCAGTTGATGACTTTTCTTGTGTAAATTAGTTCAGCTTTCCGGTGCTCCGGTGGGCTGGAAAAGGTGGATAAATTCCTAGGAAAGAGTCTCCTAAGACTGTATCCACCTTTTCCAGCTCACGGGAGCACCTGATAGCTGAACTAATTTATGCAGGAAAAGTCATCAACTGCCGAGCCGAGAAGTTCGTGACGAATCAAATTTACTGTAAGTTCGCTCATCTCTACCAGTCATAATAGAGCAGTGGTCTCCAACCTGCGGACCTCCAAATGTTGCAAAACTACAACTACCAGCATGCCCGGACAGCCAACGGCTGTCCGGGCATGCTGGGAGTTGTAGTTTTGCAATATCTGGAGGTCCGCAGGTTGAAGACCACTGTAATAGAGAATATGTGACCATAGAAGTGAACGGGGTCCGCTGTTCCCATTAAAAGTAGACATTGGCATCCTGATTTCGGCGCAGTAACGCAGTGTGGACCCCGGCTCTTAGGGCGCGATCATACGGTGCGGTCAAATCTCGGATGATTGTCATAAAATATCACAAAACTGCATCACAATTCTCCGGTTTTCTGCAGCATTGCGTGAACGCAGCCTAATACGCAATATGGAATGTGCCGCGTAAATCGCATTGCATGACAGGTACCAGGTCACATGTCCACAAGTTCTATTTAACACGGTTGTATATTTGGGAATTGTTGCAGGAAATGTAGTGTCTCCGCCGCGCACTTGTATGACATCACATGACCACTCGCTGGTTATCTAATGGTCATGTCCAGACTCCGGTCCCGGGAGATGTCAGCCAGGCCGGGTTATGGGGGGGATCCTGTATGATCCCAGGTGCGCTGGTCACATGACCCTCCCCCATTACTACCTATATAAAGGGGCTCATAGAGTCTGGGGGCATCAGTAGGGTCTCAGTATCAGGCAGGATGGGGCTATCAGAAGGGGAGAAGGCTTTGTTGTCTGCTGTGATGGCCAAAGTAGCAGAGAAGAAGGAGGACATTGGATCTGAGGCCATCACCAGGTGAGAAGACTTCACTGGGGGGAGGGTTTAGGACTAAAATCTTTTGTCCCTATATTTGATTATGTGGTAGTGGGGTGTGATGAGGGCAGATGGCATTAACCCCTTAAGGACTCAGGGTTTTTCAGTTTTTGGACTTTTGTTTTTTCCTTCTCACCTTTTTAAAAAATCATAACCCTCTAAATTTTCCACCTAAAAATCCATATTATGGCCTATTTTTTTGCGTCACCAATTCTACTTTCCAGTGACATCAGTCATTTTACCCAAAAATTCACGGTGAAATGTGAAAAAAAAATCATTGTGCGACAAAATTGAAGAAAAAATGCAGTTTTGGGGGCTCCTGTTTCTATGCAGTGTAAATTACACCTTATCATTATTCTGTAGGTCCATACGATTAAAATGATCCCCTACTTATATAGGTTTGATTTTGTTGCACTTCTGGAAAAAAATCATAACTACATGCAGGAAAATTAATACATTTAAAATTGTCATCTTCTGACCCCTATAACTTTTTTTCATTTTTTTTTCACCTACAGAGCGGTATTAGGACTCATTTTTTTGCGCCGTGATCTGAAGTTTTTATCGGTATCTTTGTTTTGATCACTATTTATTTATTTATTTATTTTAAATGGTATAAAGTGACCAAAAACACTGTTTTTGACTCTAGAATTTTTTTGCGCATACGCCATTGACCGTGCGGTTTGATTCATTATATATTTTTATAGTTTGGACATTTACAAACGCGGCGATACCACATTTGTTTTTATATTTTTACACTTTATTTTTTTTATGGGAAAAGGGGGGTGATTCAAACTTTTATTAGGGAAGGGGTTAAATGACCTTTAACACTTTTTTATTTATTTTTATTTTTTTATTTATTTTTTACATTTTTTTTTTTTTTTTTGCAGTGTTATGGGTCCCATAGGGACCCATAACACTGCACACACTGATCTCCTATGCTGATCACTGGCGTGTATGAACACGCCTGTGCTTAGCGTTATCGGCGCTTGACTGCTCCTGCCTGGATCTCAGGCACGGAGCAGTCACTTGTCGATCGGACACCGAGGAGGCAGGTAAGGGCCCTCCCAGTGTCCTGTAAGCTGTTCGGGACGCCGCGATTTCACCGCGGCGGTCCCGAACAGCCCAACTGAGCAGCCAGGTCACTTTCACTTTAGAAGCAGCGGTCAGCTTTGACCGCCGCTTCTAAAGGGCTAATACCGCACATCGCCGCGATCGGCGATGTGTGGTATTAGCCGCGGGTCCCGGCTGTTGATGAGTGCCAGGACCGACGTGGGATCGCGGTGCGATCCCACTTCATAATGCGGGAGCAGGACGTAAATATGTCCTGCGTCGTTAAGGGGTACTCTGGTGGAAATTTTTTTTTTAAATCAACTGGTGCCAGAAAGTTAAACAGACTTGTAAATTACTTATATTAAAAAATCTTAATACTTCCAGTACTTATTAGCTGTGGAATACTACAGAGGAAATTCTATTCTTTTTGGAACACAGAGCTCTCTGCTGACATCTCTGTCCATTTTAGGGACTGTCCAGAGCAGCATATGTTTGCTATGGGGATTTTCTCCTACTATGGACAATGTCAGCAGAGAGCTCTGTGTTCCAAAAAGAGAATTTCCCCTGTAGTATTCTGCAGCTAATAAGTACTGGAAGGATTACGATTTTTTTTAATAGAAGTAATTTACAAATCTGTTTAACTTTCTGGCACCAGTTGATGAAAGAAATGTTCCATTGGAGTACCCCTTTAACTCCTTGTATTTGTGATGCCAGGGTGTGGTATAGCTTAAAACCACCTGAAGATATACCGCTGGCTCCTGGGCTAGGCATGGGGGGCACTAAAGACTAAGATGCCAAATTATGGAAAATAGTAGCTTTCCTGAGGGTAGACAGTTGGTAAAGTCTATACAGTTCAGCCAGGGCCCAAGGAGGTGACCTGTGATGTAGAGACCTTAAAGGGGTACTCTGCTGCTCAGTGTTTGGAACAAACTGTTCTGCATGTTGGTGCTGGGAGCTTGTGATGTCATAGCCCTGCCCCCATGATGTCACACCCCACCCCCTCAATGCAAGTCTATGGGAGGGGGTGTGATGGCTGTCATGCCCCCTCCCATAGACTTGTATTGAGGGGGTGGGGCTGTGACATCATGAGCTCCCGGCTCCAGTGTTTGGAACAGTTTGTTTGGAACAATGAGCAGCGGAGTACCTTTAAAGGGGTACTCCGCCCCTAGACATCTTGTCCCCTATCCAAAGGATAGGGGATAAGATGTCAGATCGCCAGGGTCCCGCTGCTGGGGACCCGGGGATCGCTGCTGCAGCACCCCGCTATCATTACTGCGCAGAGCGAGTTCGGCCGGAGCATCGTTACGTCACGGCTCTGCCCCTCATGATGTCACAGCCCATCCCCGTCAATACAAGTCTATGGGAGGGGGCGTGGCGGTCGTCACTCCCTCTGCCATAGACTTGCATTAAGGGTACGGGCCGTGACGTCATTAGGGGCGGAGCCATGACGTCACGCTGCTCCGGCCCCTGTATCGCTCGTCATTATGCACAGAGCGAACTCGCTCTGCGCAGTAATGATAGCGGGGTGCCGCAGCAGTGATCCCCGGGGTCCCCAGCAGCGGCACCGCAGCGATCGAACATCTTATCCCCTATCCTTTGGATAGGGGATAAGATACCAGGGGCGGAGTACCCCTTTAATGTATAACTGTAGCTTAATGTCATGATTTAAACCAAATGACCTCCTTGGCTCTGCTACATCTGTAGGTCTGGCTAATAATGGCCCATGTAGTGGTTGTTGTGTTTAGTCTTATGTTATCAGGGGGAGGAGGATTGAGATTCTATAAATAAGTCTATGGCTTTGGTTTCAGACAAAAACCACCACATGATGGGGAGACTTACCAAAACAAGTGCGGAGGAAGAGATGACTGGTTGTCCATAGCAACCAATCAGATCGCTACTTACATTTTTTTTAATAAGCTTCTGAAAAAATTTAAGAAGCAATCTGGTTGCTATGGGCAACTGGTCATCTTTACCTTGACACAGGTTTTAGAAAATCTCCCCTATATATGACTGGTGCCTCCAGTGATGTCCATTAGTGATAAGGATTTCCATGGTGGAGCTGGTTCTCCAGTCTGTTGGTGCATTCTCCATGTGGTGGTTGTACTTACCTATTTCTGCGCTGTGTATATACTTGGTGAGAGGAAGGATGACAACATGGAGACCCTTATTGTCTGAAGGCTTCCAGACCTTTATCCTGTGGGGACACTGTCAGCCATTACATAGTATGATTGGATTGGGGGGGGGGGGGGGGGGTCTTGGCGTACTCCGTTGGGGGGGCCCCTGCATTCACCAGGATGGGACCCTGATGCGCTTAATCATGAGCGCATGTTGTCAACAGGTAGATGCCACTTGCTCCTCACTGAGCACTGGGGTCCTGTCCTGGGGATTGGGGGGGTCCCATTGGCTGGACTCCCTGCGAACAGCTACTTAACCCCTATCCTGTGGTAAGGGGAAAGTGTTTGCCAGAGATCTTTTTTTAAACTACAAAATGGTGCAGACCTAATGTACAACCTTTTGAACTATATAAGGGTTCTGCTTTATGTCCTTGTTATCCATTAGCTGTTAATGTCAAACTTGACTGGGTTCCTCATTGGTGGGGTAATGAGTAATTTGGTCTGGGTGGCTCCCCCTGTGGATGCTGGTGGTGTAGCGGTGGTGATCACCATGTAGCTCTATACATTTAGGTTCAGAACCCAACTGACTGAGGCGGCTGAGAAGTAAGAGAAGATCTGGATCCGATTGTAATAGTGACCGACCTCATGTCCTGTAAACTGAGGAGCAGTAGATCAATGAATAAATGTGGATGTGCGGCCGTCTCTATAAATGTGCGGGACTGATGTGATTCCCCATGTTTGTATCTCAGGCTCCTGAAGGACCATGATGAATTGAAGTCCCACTTTAGTCACATGGACCTGACTCCTGGTTCTCAGGATCTGAAGACTCATGGAGGAAAGTACTGCCAAGCACTAGTAAATGAAGTAAACCATGCGGACAGCCTCAAAGAGCACATGGCCAAGCTCCAAGACCAGCACACCAACACGCTGAAACTGAGCAAAGAACAGATCAAGGTGAGGCACTAGGGTCTTGGTGGTTGCCGTCATAGCCAAGATTCCCTGTATACCCTACCTTGTCTTCTCACAATGGGGCAGTTCTCTCCATACTTGGTTCAGTTGATGACTTTTCCCATAGGCCTTTGGTAATCCGGCCATAATGGATCAGTGTTATCTGAGAACATTTCCTATCAGACTCTGTACAGTCACATGATGCCCAATGACACTATAGAGTAATGGTGGTCAGGATACCTGGTACTATGACTCCATTACTGAACACTTCTCTCCTACTTTAGTTGTCCTCTTTAATGGACAGAGGGACCAGGTCCTGACTTGTATACTATATAGTTGTGATCAGGTCTAATACAACATGGACTCTTGTCTCTTCTAGTGGCTGCTGGATGATATTCGAGACCTCATCGGAGAGACCTTCCCCAGTGACTTCAATGAGGACACCCGGGTGGCTTGTGACAAGTACTTCTGTGAGGTCGCCAGTGTCCTGACCTCCAGCTGAGCTGGGACAATACCTGAGGCTTCATCGAGTGTAATCTAGAAATGTCTAAATAAACAGATGGAAACCTTCAAAATGTCTCTAATAATGTTATTTATACAAATTAGACTGTTGGGTCCTACTGTATATTGTAATAGCAAATGTTATGCATAGTTAGTGTACCTGTGGTTTTAAACATTTTTTTTATATAATGTAGCTAACATATGTAAAGTTTTTTTTTCTTAATATAGCGACTGGGATCTTCTGGACAGTGGCGGACCTCAGTGATCCCACTGTCTGCCATTAACTCTTCAAATGCTGTGATAATTATCACTAGTGTTGCTCGCAAATATTCCCAATTCGAATTTTAACAAATATCACATATTTGCGAATATTACGAATATAGCACTATATATTCGGAATTACGAATATTCATTTTTTTTCCGCATATGCAAAAATTTATGCACATAGTTGCGAATATTGAGTCCTCCCTTTTTTTAAAAGGGGTAGTCCGGTGCTTACACATCTTATCCCCTATCCAAAGGATAGGGGATAAGATGCCTGATCGCGGGAGTCCCGCAGCTGGGGACGCCCGTGATCATGCACGCGGCACCCAGTCTGTAATCAGTCCCCAGAGCACGTTCGCTCGGGTCTGATTATGGTCTACCACAGGGCCGGCGGCGTGTGACATCACGCCTCCGCCCCATGTGACGTCACGCTCCGCCCCTCAATGCAAGCCTATGGGAGGGGGCGTGATGGCTATCATGCCCCCTCCCGTAGGCTTGCATTGAGGGGCGGAGCGTGACGTCACATGCCACCAGCCCTGCGGTCAACTGTAATCAGACCCAGAGCGAACACGCTCCGGGGACTGATTACAGATGGGGTGCCGTGTGCATGATCAGGAATCTATGACTGGTGCATTAACTCTGTGATTTTAGGCCCATTGTGGTCGATGGGATCTCACGTCATGTAGAACAGTAACATAAGCAGGACTGTCTCGGCAGCACAGTGGATGGGAGACCACCATGGGTTCAAGTCCTGGGGTGGGACAGTGTTGTGGTTTAATTTTACTTTCCTGGAAAAGCTGCTTGGTTGCTATGGGCAACTCATCAGATTGCTTCCTTTTATTTTTCACAAGGCCTCTGCAAAATGAAAGAAGCAATCTGGTTGCTATGGGCAACTGCACAACTCTTTTTCTACATTGGTTTTGATGAATCTCCCCCATAGGAGATTTATCAAAATCTGTCCAGAGGAAAAGTTTCTGAGTTGCCCATAGCAACCAATCAGATCGCTTCTTTTTGCAGAGGCCTTGTGAAAAATAAAGGAAGCAATCTGGTTGCTATGGGCAACTCAGCTGCTTTTCCAGTAAAGTTAAACCAAATCACTAACACTCTGTCCCACCCCAGGACTCACACCAGTGGTGGTCTCCCATCCACTGTGCTGCCGAGACAGTCCTGCTTATCTAACTGTTTTACATGCTGTGAGATCCCATAGACCACAATGGGCAAAAAATCAGTTAATGCACCAGTCACAGTTCCCTATACCATTAAAGAAGGGAGGGCTCAATATTCGCAAATATGCGCATATATTTTCGAATATGTGGAAAAAACAATATGCAAATATGACACATTTTCGTCCATATATTCGCGAAATATCACAATTTTGAATATGGCCTATGCCACTCATCACTAATTATCACTGCATCTGAAGTATTACAGGGGTGTACACCGCATCAATCTGTGGGCTGATGTACCAAGATTGCTGTTGGAGCCCCATTCACTTGACTAGGGGATATCTTAGCTGTTTACCTTTTTGCCCAACCCCAGAACTCCCAATAATGACTGACACCGGTTAGTGGTACAAAAGGCCACAGCAGCCCATATTTAACAATTTAAACATTGTCATAACATGTTGGAACATCATCCAAAAACCATACAACATAACCACCCTACAGCGGAAGAAAGATCTGGAGGCAACATCCCCTCTTTAACCCCAAGTGAACCAATGTGCCAAGCCTCCTACATTTGCCCCTAGCCATAAGGCAACAGACCCAGGGACACAATTTCAGAGGCCCAATCCTCTCCCTGGGGTCCATGCCCACCGAGAATCCTTCACCAGGCTGAGTACTGTCTCCAGCCTCCCACCAAAATTGCCACTCCTGCCTCCAAATCCCGTTGGCTTGTGCCGACTGACCCCCTCCTAACGCCTCCCCTTACGTAACATCCCTGTCATGTGTCCAGCCCAGTCTCCCCCTGTCATGTGCCCCTCCGCTCCCATACTCTCCACTACAGCGCTGTCTTTCTCTGGGGGAGACGAAACATGTGTATAGGAAGGTATTGTGCAGTGGCCTCTAGCAACCAATCAAATTTCTGCTTTTATATTTTAGGTTTAATAAAAATAACATCTGGTTGCTACAGGTAACTGCGCCATTCTTCCTTTACACAGGTTGTGATAAATCTCCACCTTTATCTCTGGTCTGCCTTCTATCAGACCAGAGAAGTAGATCACAGAAAATGCTGATCAATGTTAGAGCTAAACATAAGTCTTCAGTATTTGTAACTAAAAGATTAACAAAAATTTCTTTATATAAAAGTATAAGCTTCTCCCCTCTTTTCCAATAACAAACAGTGTTAGCAAAGATGTAATAAGAAAACAGCGGCCGGTACTGCCATAGTTCCCAATATAATTTCTCCAGGTGCATATTAGCAACAGCAGCAGAACTTGTAAGCGGGACCACTGGTGTAAATCTTCCCATGCTCAACCCCTTAGTGAAGACAGTCCATCTTATGCAATAAAGAGAAACGGAGGGAGCACTCACGGTAAGGGTGAATTCACATGCTAGTAGCGAGTTTCCTGCTGCAGGAAACCTGATGAGTTACACTACCATTGATTTAAAGGGGTACTCCGTCCCTAGACATCTTATCCCCTATCGAAAGGAATAGGGGATAAGATGTCAGATCGCGAGGTCCCGTTGCTGGGGAACCCTGGGATCTCGGCTGCAGCACTCACCAGTTGCGGCTTCTGGAAATGCTGGAGGCTTCGGCTCCCGAATACGGTGACGTCACGACTCTGCCCCTGTGGGACGTAACACCCGGCCCCTCAATGCAAGTCTATGGCATAGACTTGCATTGAGAGGGGGGGAAATTGTGATGTCAAGATCTCACGTCACCGTGGTCGTGAGGCGTTGGGAATCGGGATGAGAGCCTCCAGCGCTGCCGGAAGCCACAACAGGTGGGAGCTGCAGCTGAGATCCTGGGGGTCCCCAGCGGCGGGATCCCCGCGATCTGACATCTTATCCCCCTATCCTTTCAATAGGGGATAAGATATCTAGGGGTGGAGTACCCCTTTAAATGGGTCAGCAGACAGTCTGAAAATCTGACACTATAGCGGACTGTCTGTGGACCCATTTAAATAATTGGTAGCATAACTTGGAGCGGGCAACCTGCACCTAGTAATATGTGAACGCCCCCTTAGGAGAACGTCTTCAAGTGGTATCTTATATATTTTATTTGTACAATGGTGCGGTGAATATTCTCCATAAATGTGGGGCGCTGAGAGTCCACGGGCCGACCTTGTCTCTTGGCATCCCGCATCTATGGAGCATATGTACTGCACTGTTGTATAAAGATACCACTTGTAGTTATCTCCATAATGTGAGTGCTCCCTCTGGGTTTTCTTTTATGGCATAAAGTTTTTTTTCTCGGCATTGTAGAGTTGATCTCATCTATTTAGAACACACAGCATGGACGCCGGACGGAGGAAAATATCTCCCTGTATATACAATAATGAATGCTACATCCTAAACTACTCCTGCACTCTTGGGGTCAGTTGCGGTGAGATGACTGCGCCGGTCACGTGAACAGACAGAGCAGAGGACGAGATATGAGGACGAGCGCCATTGTTGGTTTTCCTCTCCCACAAGGTTTAGGTAGGGAAATTGGGCAACATTGGGCACTCAGCTCGTAGATAACTTGCAGCAAGATGATCTGAAGAAGAAAGGACACGAAAACTCCAACGAATGAAAGAATAAATGTCCTGAAAACATCCTGAGAAAAATGGTGACAGCAAGAAATGTCCGGTCTACAAGAATAACTGAGCCCCTCACGTCTTACGTTACAGATCTGAGCGGAGGGAGGTCACTGTTCACACTACTAGTAGTTTTCACAGTTGTATCCAGTCTATACATTGTACACATGGTATCCTATGGGGGTGGTCTTCTCAAAGAAAATAGACACACTGTACACTGCTCAAAGGAACACTTACACAACACAATGTAACTCAAAGTCACTGACACTTGTGTGAAATCCCACTGTCCACTCAGGAAGAACACGGACAATCAATTTCACATGGAACAGACAACAGGTGGAAATTATAGGCAATTAGCAAGACACCACCAATAAAGGAGTGGTTCTGCAGGTGATGACCACAGACAATTTCTCAGTTCCTATGCTTCCTAGCTGATGTTTTGGTCACTTTTGAATGCTGGCGGTGCTTTCACTCTAGTGGTAGCATGAGACGGAGTCTACAACCCACACAAGTGGCTCAGGTAGTGCAGCTCATCCAGGATGGCACATCAATGCGAGATGTGGCAAGAAGGTTTGCTGTGTCTGTCAGCGTAGTGTCCAGAGCATGGAAGCGCTACCAGGAGACAGGCCAATACATCAGGAGACGTGGAGGAGGGCAACAACCCAGCAGCAGGACCGCAAGGAGGAGCACTGCCAGAGCCCTGCAAAATGACCTCCAGCAGGCCACAAATGTGCATGTGTCCACTCAAACGGTCAGAAACAGACTCTATGAAAGCCCAATGTCCACAGGTGGGGGTTGTGCTTACAGCCCAACACTGTGCAGGATGTTTGGCATTTGCCAGAGAACACCAAGATTGGTAAATTTGCCACTGGCGCCCTGTGCTCTTCACAGATGAAAGCAGGTTCACCCTGAGCACATGTGACAGACGTGACAGAGTCTGGAGACGCCGTGGAGAACATTCTGCTGCCTGTAACATCCTCCAACATGACCAGTTTGGCGGTGGGTCAGTAATGGTGTGGGGTGGCATTTCTTTGGGGGGCTGCACAGCTCTCCATGTGCTTGCCGGAGGTAGCCTGACTGCCATTAGGTACCGAGATGAGATCCTCAGACCCCTTGTGAGACCATATGCTGGTGCGGTTGGCCCTGAGTTCCTCCTAATACAAGACAATGCTAGACCTCATGTGGCTGGAGTGTGTCAGCAGTTCCTACAAGAGGAAGACATTGATGCTATGGACTGGCCTGTCCGTTCCCCTGAATCCGATTGAGCACATCTGGGACCTCTCGCTCCATCCACCACAGACTGTCCAGGAGTTGGCGGATGCTTTAGTCCAGGTCTGGGAGGACATCCCTCAGGAGACCATCCTCCACCTCATCAGGAGCATGCCCAGGCGTTGTAGGGAGGTCATACGGGCACGTGGAGGCCACACACACTACTGAGCCTCATTTGGACTTGTTTTAAGGACATAACATAAAGTTGGATCAGCCTGTAGTGAGGTTTTCCACTGTGATTTTGAGGGTGACTCCATATCCAGACCTCCATGGGTTCATACATTTGATTTCCATTGATAGTTTTTGTGTGATTTTGTTGTCAGCGCATTCAACTATGTAAAGACGAAAGTATTTCATACAATTAGTTCATTCATTCAGATATAGGATGTGTTATCTTAGTGTTCCCTTTATTATTTTGAGCAGTGTATAATATTATAGGGTTATACTTCGTGTCCCCCTTTGTATTCAATAGTTAAACATAAAATGTGTCGGTATATAAAAACCATTTGGCCCATCTAGTCTGCCCAATATTCTCAATACTCTCTGGCTCTATCTTATATGAAGGATGGCCGTACACCTATCCCATGCATGCTTAAATTCCTTCACTGTATTTGCAGGAAGACTTTTTCATGCATCCACTACTCTCCCAGTAACCCTGCTCTGGGAATTGCTGTAGGTCTCCCATCCACTGCCCAGACCATGATATCTGCTGCTTAGCATGTGGGGAGTTGTAGTTTTGCAACAGCTTGAGACACCCGGGTTGGTAAACACTGAAATAAAATAACTAAGAGAATTTACCATTTGTCGGCATAGGAAAGCTGGGTGACAAATTACAGTAAGGCTAAGTTCACACCTTGTAAAATTTAGTGATGTATTTTATTTTACGCAAGTATTTTCAATAAAAAGAAATGTGCATATGAAGTACATTTAGTGAGATTTTTTTTAATGCAAGCAACAGAGACCTTGGTTGTGCAGCATGAAAATTGTAGTCACGTTGCGACACTGCACCTAGTTATTACAAAA